>NW_026045274.1:0-140198 GCF_943734845.2 Anopheles funestus | reverse complement strand
AAAAAGTTAGTTTTGGTATAAGTTAGGTTTTTTAGAAAAAGTTAGTTTTGGTATAAGTTAGGTTTTTTCGAAAAAGTTAGTTTTGGTATAAGTTAGGTTTTTAAGAAAAAGTAAGTTTTGGTAAAAGTTAGGTTTTAGAGAAAAAGTTAGGTTTTTTCGAAAAAGTTAGTTTTGGTATAAGTTAGGTTTTTATGAAAAAGTTAGGTTTTTTCGAAAAAGTTAGTTTTGGTAAAAGTTAGGTTTTTTCGAAAAAGTTAGTTTTGGTATAAGTTAGGTTTTTGAGAAAAAGTTAGTTTTGGTATAAGTTAGGTTTTTTCGAAAAAGTTAGTTTTGGTATAAATTAGGTTTTTTCGAAAAAGTTAGTTTTGGTATAAGTTAGGTTTTTTAGAAAAAGTTAGTTTTGGTATAAGTTAGGTTTTTTAGAAAAAGTTAGTTTTGGTATAAGTTAGGTTTTTTAGAAAAAGTTAGTTTTGGTATAAGTTAGGTTTTTTCGAAAAAGTTAGTTTTGGTATAAGTTAGGTTTTTAAGAAAAAGTTAGTTTTGGTAAAAGTTAGGTTTTTGAGAAAAAGTTAGGTTTTTTCGAAAAAGTTAGTTTTGGTATAAGTTAGGTTTTTATGAAAAAGTTAGGTTTTTTCGAAAAAGCTAGTTTTGGTAAAAGTTAGGTTTTTTCGAAAAAGTAAGGTTTTTTAGAAAAAGTTAGTTTTGGTATAAGTTAGGTTTTTTCGAAAAAGTTAGTTTTGGTATAAGTTAGGTTTTTAAGAAAAAGTTAGTTTTGGTATAAGTTAGGTTTTTTCGAAAAAGTTAGTTTTGGTATAAGTTAGGTTTTTGAGAAAAAGTTAGTTTTGGTATAAGTTAGGTTTTTTCGAAAAAGTTAGTTTTGGTATAAATTAGGTTTTTTCGAAAAAGTTAGTTTTGGTATAAGTAAGGTTTTTTAGAAAAAGTTAGTTTTGGTATAAGTTAGGTTTTTTAGAAAAAGTTAGTTTTGGTATAAGTTAGGTTTTTTAGAAAAAGTTAGTTTTGGTATAAGTTAGGTTTTTTCGAAAAAGTTAGTTTTGGTATAAGTTAGGTTTTTAAGAAAAAGTTAGTTTTGGTAAAAGTTAGGTTTTTGAGAAAAAGTTAGGTTTTTTCGAAAAAGTTAGTTTTGGTATAAGTTAGGTTTTTATGAAAAAGTTAGGTTTTTTCGAAAAAGTTAGTTTTGGTAAAAGTTAGGTTTTTTCGAAAAAGTAAGGTTTTTTAGAAAAAGTTAGTTTTGGTATAAGTTAGGTTTTTTTCGAAAAAGTTAGTTTTGGTATAAGTTAGGTTTTTAAGAAAAAGTTAGTTTTGGTATAAGTTAGGTTTTTATGAAAAAGTTAGTTTTGGTATAAGTTAGGTTTTTTCGAAAAAGTTAGTTTTGGTATAAGTTAGGTTTTTTAGAAAAAGTTAGTTTTGGTATAAGTTAGGTTTTTAGAAAAAGTTAGTTTTGGTATAAGTTAGGTTTTTTCGAAAAAGTTAGTTTTGGTATAAGTTAGGTTTTTAAGAAAAAGTTAGTTTTGGTTAAAGTTAGGTTTTTGAGAAAAAGTTAGGTTTTTTCGAAAAAGTTAGTTTTGGTATAAGTTAGGTTTTTATGAAAAAGTTAGGTTTTTTCGAAAAAGTAAGGTTTTTTAGAAAAAGTTAGTTTTGGTATAAGTTAGGTTTTTTCGAAAAAGTTAGTTTTGGTATAAGTTAGGTTTTTGAGAAAAAGTTAGTTTTAATATAAGTTAGGTTTTTTCGAAAAAGTTAGTTTTGGTATAAGTTAGGTTTTTATGAAAAAGTTAGGTTTTTTAGAAAAAGTTAGTTTTGGTATAAGTTAGGTTTTTTCGAAAAAGTTAGGTTTTTAAGAAAAAGTTAGTTTTGGTATAAGTTAGGTTTTTTCGAAAAAGTTAGTTTTGGTATAAGTTAGGTTTTTTCGAAAAAGTTAGTTTTGGTATAAGTTAGGTTTTTTCGAAAAAGTTAGTTTTGGTATAAGTTAGGTTTTTAAGAAAAAGTTAGGTTTTTAAGAAAAAGTTAGTTTTGGTATAAGTTAGGTTTTTATGAAAAAGTTAGGTTTTTTCGAAAAAGTTAGTTTTGGTAAAAGTTAGGTTTTTTCGAAAAAGTAAGGTTTTTTAGAAAAAGTTAGTTTTGGTATAAGTTAGGTTTTTTCGAAAAAGTTAGTTTTGGTATAAGTTAGGTTTTTAAGAAAAAGTTAGTTTTGGTATAAGTTAGGATTTTTCGAAAAAGTTAGTTTTGGTATAAGTTAGGTTTTTGACAAAAAGTTAGTTTTGGTATAAGTTAGGTTTTTTCGAAAAAGTTAGTTTTGGTATAAGTTAGGTTTTTTAGAAAAAGTTAGTTTTGGTATAAGTTAGGTTTTTTCGAAAAAGTTAGTTTTGGTATAAGTTAGGTTTTTAAGAAAAAGTTAGTTTTGGTTAAAGTTAGGTTTTTGAGAAAAAGTTAGGTTTTTTCGAAAAAGTTAGTTTTGGTATAAGTTAGGTTTTTATGAAAAAGTTAGGTTTTTTCGAAAAAGTTAGTTTTGGTATAAGTTAGGTTTTTAAGAAAAAGTTAGTTTTGGTAAAAGTTAGGTTTTTGAGAAAAAGTTAGGTTTTTTCGAAAAAGTTAGTTTTGGTATAAGTTAGGTTTTTATGAAAAAGTTAGGTTTTTTCGAAAAAGTTAGTTTTGGTAAAAGTTAGGTTTTTTCGAAAAAGTAAGGTTTTTTAGAAAAAGTTAGTTTTGGTTTAAGTTAGGTTTTTTCGAAAAAGTTAGTTTTGGTATAAGTTAGGTTTTTAAGAAAAAGTTAGTTTTGGTATAAGTTAGGTTTTTATGAAAAAGTTAGTTTTGGTATAAGTTAGGTTTTTTCGAAAAAGTTAGTTTTGGTATAAGTTAGGTTTTTTAGAAAAAGTTAGTTTTGGTATAAGTTAGGTTTTTTAGAAAAAGTTAGTTTTGGTATAAGTTAGGTTTTTTCGAAAAAGTTAGTTTTGGTATAAGTTAGGTTTTTAAGAAAAAGTTAGTTTTGGTTAAAGTTAGGTTTTTGAGAAAAAGTTAGGTTTTTTCGAAAAAGTTAGTTTTGGTATAAGTTAGGTTTTTATGAAAAAGTTAGGTTTTTTCGAAAAAGTTAGTTTTGGTAAAAGTTAGGTTTTTTCGAAAAAGTAAGGTTTTTTAGAAAAAGTTAGTTTTGGTATAAGTTAGGTTTTTTCGAAAAAGTTAGTTTTGGTATAAGTTAGGTTTTTGAGAAAAAGTTAGTTTTAATATAAGTTAGGTTTTTTCGAAAAAGTTAGTTTTGGTATAAGTTAGGTTTTTATGAAAAAGTTAGGTTTTTTAGAAAAAGTTAGTTTTGGTATAAGTTAGGTTTTTTCGAAAAAGTTAGGTTTTTAAGAAAAAGTTAGTTTTGGTATAAGTTAGGTTTTTTCGAAAAAGTTAGTTTTGGTATAAATTAGGTTTTTTCGAAAAAGTTAGTTTTGGTATAAGTTAGGTTTTTTCGAAAAAGTTAGTTTTGGTATAAGTTAGGTTTTTAAGAAAAAGTAAGGTTTTTAAGAAAAAGTTAGTTTTGGTATAAGTTAGGTTTTTGAGAAAAAGTTAGTTTTGGTATAAGTTAGGTTTTTTAGAAAAAGTTAGTTTTGGTATAAGTTAGGTTTTTTAGAAAAAGTTAGTTTTGGTATAAGTTAGGTTTTTTCGAAAAAGTTAGTTTTGGTATAAGTTAGGTTTTTTCGAAAAAGTTAGTTTTGGTATAAGTTAGGTTTTTTAGGAAAAGTTAGTTTTGGTATAAGTTAGGTTTTTTAGAAAAAGTTAGTTTTGGTATAAGTTAGGTTTTTTCGAAAAAGTTAGTTTTGGTATAAGTTAGGTTTTTAAGAAAAAGTTAGTTTTGGTTAAAGTTAGGTTTTTGAGAAAAAGTTAGGTTTTTTCGAAAAAGTTAGTTTTGGTATAAGTTAGGTTTTTATGAAAAAGTTAGGTTTTTTCGAAAAAGTTAGTTTTGGTAAAAGTTAGGTTTTTTCGAAAAAGTAAGGTTTTTTAGAAAAAGTTAGTTTTGGTATAAGTTAGGTTTTTTCGAAAAAGTTAGTTTTGGTATAAGTTAGGTTTTTGAGAAAAAGTTAGTTTTAATATAAGTTAGGTTTTTTCGAAAAAGTTAGTTTTGGTATAAGTTAGGTTTTTTCGAAAAAGTTAGTTTTGGTATAAGTTAGGTTTTTTAGAAAAAGTTAGTTTTGGTATAAGTTAGGTTTTTTAGAAAAAGTTAGTTTTGGTATAAGTTAGGTTTTTTCGAAAAAGTTAGTTTTGGTATAAGTTAGGTTTTTAAGAAAAAGTTAGTTTTGGTTAAAGTTAGGTTTTTGAGAAAAAGTTAGGTTTTTTCGAAAAAGTTAGTTTTGGTATAAGTTAGGTTTTTATGAAAAAGTTAGGTTTTTTCGAAAAAGTTAGTTTTGGTAAAAGTTAGGTTTTTTCGAAAAAGTAAGGTTTTTTAGAAAAAGTTAGTTTTGGTATAAGTTAGGTTTTTTCGAAAAAGTTAGTTTTGGTATAAGTTAGGTTTTTGAGAAAAAGTTAGTTTTAATATAAGTTAGGTTTTTTCGAAAAAGTTAGTTTTGGTATAAGTTAGGTTTTTATGAAAAAGTTAGGTTTTTTAGAAAAAGTTAGTTTTGGTATAAGTTAGGTTTTTTCGAAAAAGTTAGGTTTTGCGAAAAAGTTAGTTTTGGTATAAGTTAGGTTTTTTCGAAAAAGTTAGTTTTGGTATAAATTAGGTTTTTTCGAAAAAGTTAGTTTTGGTATAAGTTAGGTTTTTTCGAAAAAGTTAGTTTTGGTATAAGTTAGGTTTTTAAGAAAAAGTTAGGTTTTTAAGAAAAAGTTAGTTTTGGTATAAGTTAGGTTTTTGAGAAAAAGTTAGTTTTGGTATAAGTTAGGTTTTTTCGAAAAAGTTAGTTTTGGTATAAGTTAGGTTTTTTCGAAAAAGTTAGTTTTGGTATAAGTTAGGTTTTTAAGAAAAAGTTAGTTTTGGTATAAGTTAGGTTTTTTCGAAAAAGTTAGTTTTGGTATAAGTTAGGTTTTTAAGAAAAAGTTAGGTTTTTTCGAAAAAGTTAGTTTTGGTATAAGTTAGGTTTTTTAGAAAAAGTTAGTTTTGGTAAAAGTTAGGTTTTTTAGAAAAAGTTAGGTTTTTTAGAAAAAGTGAGTTTTGGTATAAGTTAGGTTTTTTCGAAAAAGTTAGTTTTTTTTATAAGTTAGGTTTTTTCGAAAAAGTTAGTTTTGGTAAAAGTTAGGTTTTTTCGAAAAAGTTAGGTTTTTTCGAAAAAGTTAGTTTTGGTATAAGTTAGGTTTTTTAGAAAAAGTTAGTTTTGGTATAAGTTAGGTTTTTAAGAAAAAGTTAGGTTTTTTCGAAAAAGTTAATTTTGGTATAAGTTAGGTTTTTGAGAAAAAGTAAGTTTTGGTATAAGTTAGGTTTTTAAGAAAAAGTTAGGTTTTTTAGAAAAAGTTAGTTTTGGTATAAGTTAGGTTTTTTAGAAAAAGTTAGTTTTGGTATAAGTTAGGTTTTTTAGAAAAAGTTAGTTTTGGTAAAAGTTAGGTTTTTTAGAAAAAGTTAGGTTTTTTAGAAAAAGTTAGTTTTGGTATAAGTTAGGTTTTTAAGAAAAAGTTAGTTTTGGTAAAAGTTAGGTTTTTTAGAAAAAGTTAGGTTTTTTAGAAAAAGTGAGTTTTGGTATAAGTTAGGTTTTTTCGAAAAAGTTAGTTTTTTTATAAGTTAGGTTTTTTCGAAAAAGTTAGTTTTGGTAAAAGTTAGGTTTTTTCGAAAAAGTTAGGTTTTTTCGAAAAAGTTAGTTTTGGTATAAGTTAGGTTTTTAAGAAAAAGTTAGTTTTGGTATAAGTTAGGTTTTTAAGAAAAAGTTAGGTTTTTTCGAAAAAGTTAGTTTTGGTATAAGTTAGGTTTTTTAGAAAAAGTTAGTTTTGGTAAAAGTTAGGTTTTTTAGAAAAAGTTAGGTTTTTTAGAAAAAGTGAGTTTTGGTATAAGTTAGGTTTTTTCGAAAAAGTTAGTTTTTTTATAAGTTAGGTTTTTTCGAAAAAGTTAGTTTTGGTGAAAGTTAGGTTTTTTCGAAAAAGTTAGGTTTTTTCGAAAAAGTTAGGTTTTTAAGAAAAAATTAGATTTTTAAGAAAAAGTTAGGTTTTTAAGAAAAAGTTAGTTTTGGTATAAGTTAGGTTTTTGAGAAAAAGTTAGGTTTTTTCGAAAAAGTTAGTTTTGGTATAAGTTAGGTTTTTTCAAAAAAGTTAGTTTTGGTATAAGTTAGGTTTTTTAGAAAAAGTTAGGTTTTTTAGAAAAAGTGAGTTTTGTATAAGTTAGGTTTTTTCGAAAAAGTTAGTTTTTTTATAAGTTAGGTTTTTTCGAAAAAGTTAGTTTTGGTAAAAGTTAGGTTTTTTCGAAAAAGTTAGGTTTTTTCGAAAAAGTTAGTTTTGGTATAAGTTAGGTTTTTAAGAAAAAGTTAGTTTTGGTATAAGTTAGGTTTTTAAGAAAAAGTTAGGTTTTTTCGAAAAAGTTAGTTTTGGTATAAGTAAGGTTTTTTAGAAAAAGTTAGTTTTGGTAAAAGTTAGGTTTTTTAGAAAAAGTTAGGTTTTTTAGAAAAAGTGAGTTTTGGTATAAGTTAGGTTTTTTCGAAAAAGTTAGTTTTTTTATAAGTTAGGTTTTTTCGAAAAAGTTAGTTTTGGTGAAAGTTAGGTTTTTTCGAAAAAGTTAGGTTTTTTCGAAAAAGTTAGGTTTTTAAGAAAAAGTTAGTTTTGGTATAAGTTAGGTTTTTAAGAAAAAGTTAGTTTTGGTATAAGTTAGGATTTTTCGAAAAAGTTAGTTTTGGTATAAGTTAGGTTTTTAAGAAAAAGTTAGGTTTTTTAGAATAAGTTAGTTTTGGTAAAAGTTAAGTTTTTTAGAAAAAGTTAGGTTTTTTCGAAAAAGTTAGTTTTGGTATAAGTTAGGTTTTTTCAAAAAAGTTAGTTTTGGTATAAGTTAGGTTTTTTCGAAAAAGTTAGTTTTGGTATAAGTTAGGTTTTTTCAAAAAAGTTAGGTTTTTTCGAAAAAGTTAGTTTTGGTATAAGTTAGGTTTTTTAGAAAAAGTTAGTTTTGGTAAAAGTTAGGTTTTTTAGAAAAAGTTAGGTTTTTTAGAAAAAGTGAGTTTTGGTATAAGTTAGGTTTTTTCGAAAATGTTAGTTTTTTTATAAGTTAGGTTTTTTCAAAAAAGTTAGTTTTGGTAAAAGTTAGGTTTTTTCGAAAAAGTTAGGTTTTTTCGAAAAAGTTAGTTTTGGTATAAGTTAGGTTTTTAAGAAAAAGTTAGTTTTGGTATAAGTTAGGTTTTTAAGAAAAAGTTAGGTTTTTTAGAAAAAGTGAGTTTTGGTATAAGTTAGGTTTTTTCGAAAAAGTTAGTTTTTTTATAAGTTAGGTTTTTTCGAAAAAGTTAGTTTTGGTAAAAGTTAGGTTTTTTCGAAAAAGTTAGGTTTTTTCGAAAAAGTTAGTTTTGGTATAAGTTAGGTTTTTAAGAAAAAGTTAGTTTTGGTATAAGTTAGGTTTTTAAGAAAAAGTTAGGTTTTTTCGAAAAAGTTAGTTTTGGTATAAGTAAGGTTTTTTAGAAAAAGTTAGTTTTGGTAAAAGTTAGGTTTTTTAGAAAAAGTTAGGTTTTTTAGAAAAAGTGAGTTTTGGTATAAGTTAGGTTTTTTCGAAAAAGTTAGTTTTTTTATAAGTTAGGTTTTTTCGAAAAAGTTAGTTTTGGTGAAAGTTAGGTTTTTTCGAAAAAGTTAGGTTTTTTCGAAAAAGTTAGGTTTTTAAGAAAAAGTTAGTTTTGGTATAAGTTAGGTTTTTAAGAAAAAGTTAGTTTTGGTATAAGTTAGGATTTTTCGAAAAAGTTAGTTTTGGTATAAGTTAGGTTTTTAAGAAAAAGTTAGGTTTTTTAGAATAAGTTAGTTTTGGTAAAAGTTAAGTTTTTTAGAAAAAGTTAGGTTTTTTCGAAAAAGTTAGTTTTGGTATAAGTTAGGTTTTTTCAAAAAAGTTAGTTTTGGTATAAGTTAGGTTTTTTCGAAAAAGTTAGTTTTGGTATAAGTTAGGTTTTTTCAAAAAAGTTAGTTTTGGTATAAGTTAAGTTTTTTCAAAAAAGTTAGTTTTGGTATAAGTTAGGTTTTTGAGAAAAAGTTAGTTTTGGTATAAGTTAGGTTTTTTAGAAAAAGTTAGTTTTGGTATAAGTTAGGTTTTTTCGAAAAAGTTAGTTTTGGTATAAGTTAGGTTTTTATGAAAAAGTTAGGTTTTTTCGAAAAAGTTAGTTTTGGTAAAAGTTAGGTTTTTTCGAAAAAGTAAGGTTTTTTAGAAAAAGTTAGTTTTGGTATAAGTTAGGTTTTTTCGAAAAAGTTAGTTTTGGTATAAGTTAGGTTTTTGAGAAAAAGTTAGTTTTAATATAAGTTAGGTTTTTTCGAAAAAGTTAGTTTTGGTATAAGTTAGGTTTTTATGAAAAAGTTAGGTTTTTTAGAAAAAGTTAGTTTTGGTATAAGTTAGGTTTTTTCGAAAAAGTTAGGTTTTTAAGAAAAAGTTAGTTTTGGTATAAGTTAGGTTTTTTCGAAAAAGTTAGTTTTGGTATAAATTAGGTTTTTTCGAAAAAGTTAGTTTTGGTATAAGTTAGGTTTTTTCGAAAAAGTTAGTTTTGGTATAAGTTAGGTTTTTAAGAAAAAGTTAGGTTTTTAAGAAAAAGTTAGTTTTGGTATAAGTTAGGTTTTTGAGAAAAAGTTAGTTTTGGTATAAGTTAGGTTTTTTCGAAAAAGTTAGTTTTGGTATAAGTTAGGTTTTTTCGAAAAAGTTAGTTTTGGTATAAGTTAGGTTTTTAAGAAAAAGTTAGTTTTGGTATAAGTTAGGTTTTTTCGAAAAAGTTAGTTTTGGTATAAGTTAGGTTTTTAAGAAAAAGTTAGGTTTTTTCGAAAAAGTTAGTTTTGGTATAAGTTAGGTTTTTTAGAAAAAGTTAGTTTTGGTAAAAGTTAGGTTTTTTAGAAAAAGTTAGGTTTTTTAGAAAAAGTGAGTTTTGGTATAAGTTAGGTTTTTTCGAAAAAGTTAGTTTTTTTATAAGTTAGGTTTTTTCGAAAAAGTTAGTTTTGGTAAAAGTTAGGTTTTTTCGAAAAAGTTAGGTTTTTCGAAAAAGTTAGTTTTGGTATAAGTTAGGTTTTTAAGAAAAAGTTAGTTTTGGTATAAGTTAGGTTTTTAAGAAAAAGTTAGGTTTTTTCGAAAAAGTTAATTTTGGTATAAGTTAGGTTTTTGAGAAAAAGTAAGTTTTGGTATAAGTTAGGTTTTTAAGAAAAAGTTAGGTTTTTTCGAAAAAGTTAGTTTTGGTATAAGTTAGGTTTTTTAGAAAAAGTTAGTTTTGGTATAAGTTAGGTTTTTTAGAAAAAGTTAGTTTTGGTAAAAGTTAGGTTTTTTAGAAAAAGTTAGGTTTTTTAGAAAAAGTTAGTTTTGGTATAAGTTAGGTTTTTAAGAAAAAGTTAGTTTTGGTAAAAGTTAGGTTTTTTAGAAAAAGTTAGGTTTTTTAGAAAAAGTGAGTTTTGGTATAAGTTAGGTTTTTTCGAAAAAGTTAGTTTTTTTATAAGTTAGGTTTTTTCGAAAAAGTTAGTTTTGGTAAAAGTTAGGTTTTTTCGAAAAAGTTAGGTTTTTTCGAAAAAGTTAGTTTTGGTATAAGTTAGGTTTTTAAGAAAAAGTTAGTTTTGGTATAAGTTAGGTTTTTAAGAAAAAGTTAGGTTTTTTCGAAAAAGTTAGTTTTGGTATAAGTTAGGTTTTTTAGAAAAAGTTAGTTTTGGTAAAAGTTAGGTTTTTTCGAAAAAGTTAGGTTTTTTAGAAAAAGTGAGTTTTGGTATAAGTTAGGTTTTTTCGAAAAAGTTAGTTTTTTTATAAGTTAGGTTTTTTCGAAAAAGTTAGTTTTGGTGAAAGTTAGGTTTTTTCGAAAAAGTTAGGTTTTTTCGAAAAAGTTAGGTTTTTAAGAAAAAATTAGATTTTTAAGAAAAAGTTAGGTTTTTAAGAAAAAGTTAGTTTTGGTATAAGTTAGGTTTTTGAGAAAAAGTTAGGTTTTTTCGAAAAAGTTAGTTTTGGTATAAGTTAGGTTTTTTCAAAAAAGTTAGTTTTGGTATAAGTTAGGTTTTTTAGAAAAAGTTAGTTTTGGTATAAGTTAGGTTTTTTCGAAAAAGTTAGTTTTGGTATAAGTTAGGTTTTTTAGAAAAAGTTAGTTTTGGTAAAAGTTAGGTTTTTTAGAAAAAGTTAGGTTTTTTAGAAAAAGTGAGTTTTGGTATAAGTTAGGTTTTTTCGAAAATGTTAGTTTTTTTATAAGTTAGGTTTTTTCAAAAAAGTTAGTTTTGGTAAAAGTTAGGTTTTTTCGAAAAAGTTAGGTTTTTTCGAAAAAGTTAGTTTTGGTATAAGTTAGGTTTTTAAGAAAAAGTTAGTTTTGGTATAAGTTAGGTTTTTAAGAAAAAGTTAGGTTTTTTAGAAAAAGTGAGTTTTGGTATAAGTTAGGTTTTTTCGAAAAAGTTAGTTTTTTTATAAGTTAGGTTTTTTCGAAAAAGTTAGTTTTGGTAAAAGTTAGGTTTTTTCGAAAAAGTTAGGTTTTTTCGAAAAAGTTAGTTTTGGTATAAGTTAGGTTTTTAAGAAAAAGTTAGTTTTGGTATAAGTTAGGTTTTTAAGAAAAAGTTAGGTTTTTTCGAAAAAGTTAGTTTTGGTATAAGTAAGGTTTTTTAGAAAAAGTTAGTTTTGGTAAAAGTTAGGTTTTTTAGAAAAAGTTAGGTTTTTTAGAAAAAGTGAGTTTTGGTATAAGTTAGGTTTTTTCGAAAAAGTTAGTTTTTTTATAAGTTAGGTTTTTTCGAAAAAGTTAGTTTTGGTGAAAGTTAGGTTTTTTCGAAAAAGTTAGGTTTTTTCGAAAAAGTTAGGTTTTTAAGAAAAAGTTAGTTTTGGTATAAGTTAGGTTTTTAAGAAAAAGTTAGTTTTGGTATAAGTTAGGATTTTTCGAAAAAGTTAGTTTTGGTATAAGTTAGGTTTTTAAGAAAAAGTTAGGTTTTTTAGAATAAGTTAGTTTTGGTAAAAGTTAAGTTTTTTAGAAAAAGTTAGGTTTTTTCGAAAAAGTTAGTTTTGGTATAAGTTAGGTTTTTTCAAAAAAGTTAGTTTTGGTATAAGTTAGGTTTTTTCGAAAAAGTTAGTTTTGGTATAAGTTAGGTTTTTTCAAAAAAGTTAGTTTTGGTATAAGTTAAGTTTTTTCAAAAAAGTTAGTTTTGGTATAAGTTAGGTTTTTGAGAAAAAGTTAGTTTTGGTATAAGTTAGGTTTTTTAGAAAAAGTTAGTTTTGGTATAAGTTAGGTTTTTTCGAAAAAGTTAGTTTTGGTATAAGTTAGGTTTTTATGAAAAAGTTAGGTTTTTTCGAAAAAGTTAGTTTTGGTAAAAGTTAGGTTTTTTCGAAAAAGTAAGGTTTTTTAGAAAAAGTTAGTTTTGGTATAAGTTAGGTTTTTTCGAAAAAGTTAGTTTTGGTATAAGTTAGGTTTTTGAGAAAAAGTTAGTTTTAATATAAGTTAGGTTTTTTCGAAAAAGTTAGTTTTGGTATAAGTTAGGTTTTTATGAAAAAGTTAGGTTTTTTAGAAAAAGTTAGTTTTGGTATAAGTTAGGTTTTTTCGAAAAAGTTAGGTTTTTAAGAAAAAGTTAGTTTTGGTATAAGTTAGGTTTTTTCGAAAAAGTTAGTTTTGGTATAAATTAGGTTTTTTCGAAAAAGTTAGTTTTGGTATAAGTTAGGTTTTTTCGAAAAAGTTAGTTTTGGTATAAGTTAGGTTTTTAAGAAAAAGTTAGGTTTTTAAGAAAAAGTTAGTTTTGGTATAAGTTAGGTTTTTGAGAAAAAGTTAGTTTTGGTATAAGTTAGGTTTTTTCGAAAAAGTTAGTTTTGGTATAAGTTAGGTTTTTTCGAAAAAGTTAGTTTTGGTATAAGTTAGGTTTTTAAGAAAAAGTTAGTTTTGGTATAAGTTAGGTTTTTTCGAAAAAGTTAGTTTTGGTATAAGTTAGGTTTTTAAGAAAAAGTTAGGTTTTTTCGAAAAAGTTAGTTTTGGTATAAGTTAGGTTTTTTAGAAAAAGTTAGTTTTGGTAAAAGTTAGGTTTTTTAGAAAAAGTTAGGTTTTTTAGAAAAAGT
Source organism: Anopheles funestus (assembly GCF_943734845.2). NCBI lineage: Eukaryota > Metazoa > Arthropoda > Insecta > Diptera > Culicidae > Anopheles > Anopheles funestus. Next base: position 128,080 of record NW_026045274.1, on the reverse strand, counting down.
GAGTTTTGGTATAAGTTAGGTTTTTTCGAAAAAGTTAGTTTTTTTATAAGTTAGGTTTTTTCGAAAAAGTTAGTTTTGGTAAAAGTTAGGTTTTTTCGAAAAAGATAGGTTTTTTCGAAAAAGTTAGTTTTGGTATAAGTTAGGTTTTTAAGAAAAAGTTAGTTTTGGTATAAGTTAGGTTTTTAAGAAAAAGTTAGGTTTTTTCGAAAAAGTTAATTTTGGTATAAGTTAGGTTTTTGAGAAAAAGTAAGTTTTGGTATAAGTTAGGTTTTTAAGAAAAAGTTAGGTTTTTTCGAAAAAGTTAGTTTTGGTATAAGTTAGGTTTTTTAGAAAAAGTTAGTTTTGGTATAAGTTAGGTTTTTTAGAAAAAGTTAGTTTTGGTAAAAGTTAGGTTTTTTAGAAAAAGTTAGGTTTTTTAGAAAAAGTTAGTTTTGGTATAAGTTAGGTTTTTAAGAAAAAGTTAGTTTTGGTAAAAGTTAGGTTTTTTAGAAAAAGTTAGGTTTTTTAGAAAAAGTGAGTTTTGGTATAAGTTAGGTTTTTTCGAAAAAGTTAGTTTTTTTATAAGTTAGGTTTTTTCGAAAAAGTTAGTTTTGGTAAAAGTTAGGTTTTTTCGAAAAAGTTAGGTTTTTTCGAAAAAGTTAGTTTTGGTATAAGTTAGGTTTTTAAGAAAAAGTTAGTTTTGGTATAAGTTAGGTTTTTAAGAAAAAGTTAGGTTTTTTCGAAAAAGTTAGTTTTGGTATAAGTTAGGTTTTTTAGAAAAAGTTAGTTTTGGTAAAAGTTAGGTTTTTTAGAAAAAGTTAGGTTTTTTAGAAAAAGTGAGTTTTGGTATAAGTTAGGTTTTTTCGAAAAAGTTAGTTTTTTTATAAGTTAGGTTTTTTCGAAAAAGTTAGTTTTGGTGAAAGTTAGGTTTTTTCGAAAAAGTTAGGTTTTTTCGAAAAAGTTAGGTTTTTAAGAAAAAATTAGATTTTTAAGAAAAAGTTAGGTTTTTAAGAAAAAGTTAGTTTTGGTATAAGTTAGGTTTTTGAGAAAAAGTTAGGTTTTTTCGAAAAAGTTAGTTTTGGTATAAGTTAGGTTTTTTCAAAAAAGTTAGTTTTGGTATAAGTTAGGTTTTTTAGAAAAAGTTAGTTTTGGTATAAGTTAGGTTTTTTCGAAAAAGTTAGTTTTGGTATAAGTTAGGTTTTTTAGAAAAAGTTAGTTTTGGTAAAAGTTAGGTTTTTTAGAAAAAGTTAGGTTTTTTAGAAAAAGTGAGTTTTGGTATAAGTTAGGTTTTTTCGAAAAAGTTAGTTTTTTTATAAGTTAGGTTTTTTCAAAAAAGTTAGTTTTGGTAAAAGTTAGGTTTTTTCGAAAAAGTTAGGTTTTTTCGAAAAAGTTAGTTTTGGTATAAGTTAGGTTTTTAAGAAAAAGTTAGTTTTGGTATAAGTTAGGTTTTTAAGAAAAAGTTAGGTTTTTTAGAAAAAGTGAGTTTTGGTATAAGTTAGGTTTTTTCGAAAAAGTTAGTTTTTTTATAAGTTAGGTTTTTTCGAAAAAGTTAGTTTTGGTAAAAGTTAGGTTTTTTCGAAAAAGTTAGGTTTTTTCGAAAAAGTTAGTTTTGGTATAAGTTAGGTTTTTAAGAAAAAGTTAGTTTTGGTATAAGTTAGGTTTTTAAGAAAAAGTTAGGTTTTTTCGAAAAAGTTAGTTTTGGTATAAGTAAGGTTTTTTAGAAAAAGTTAGTTTTGGTAAAAGTTAGGTTTTTTAGAAAAAGTTAGGTTTTTTAGAAAAAGTGAGTTTTGGTATAAGTTAGGTTTTTTCAAAAAAGTTAGTTTTGGTATAAGTTAGGTTTTTTAGAAAAAGTTAGTTTTGGTATAAGTTAGGTTTTTTCGAAAAAGTTAGTTTTGGTATAAGTTAGGTTTTTTAGAAAAAGTTAGTTTTGGTAAAAGTTAGGTTTTTTAGAAAAAGTTAGGTTTTTTAGAAAAAGTGAGTTTTGGTATAAGTTAGGTTTTTTCGAAAAAGTTAGTTTTTTTATAAGTTAGGTTTTTTCAAAAAAGTTAGTTTTGGTAAAAGTTAGGTTTTTTCGAAAAAGTTAGGTTTTTTCGAAAAAGTTAGTTTTGGTATAAGTTAGGTTTTTTAGAAAAAGTTAGTTTTGGTAAAAGTTAGGTTTTTTAGAAAAAGTTAGGTTTTTTAGAAAAAGTGAGTTTTGGTATAAGTTAGGTTTTTTCGAAAATGTTAGTTTTTTTATAAGTTAGGTTTTTTCAAAAAAGTTAGTTTTGGTAAAAGTTAGGTTTTTTCGAAAAAGTTAGGTTTTTTCGAAAAAGTTAGTTTTGGTATAAGTTAGGTTTTTAAGAAAAAGTTAGTTTTGGTATAAGTTAGGTTTTTAAGAAAAAGTTAGGTTTTTTAGAAAAAGTGAGTTTTGGTATAAGTTAGGTTTTTTCGAAAAAGTTAGTTTTTTTTTATAAGTTAGGTTTTTTCGAAAAAGTTAGTTTTGGTAAAAGTTAGGTTTTTTCGAAAAAGTTAGGTTTTTTCGAAAAAGTTAGTTTTGGTATAAGTTAGGTTTTTAAGAAAAAGTTAGTTTTGGTATAAGTTAGGTTTTTAAGAAAAAGTTAGGTTTTTTCGAAAAAGTTAGTTTTGGTATAAGTAAGGTTTTTTAGAAAAAGTTAGTTTTGGTAAAAGTTAGGTTTTTTAGAAAAAGTTAGGTTTTTTAGAAAAAGTGAGTTTTGGTAGAAGTTAGGTTTTTTCGAAAAAGTTAGTTTTTTTATAAGTTAGGTTTTTTCGAAAAAGTTAGTTTTGGTGAAAGTTAGGTTTTTTCGAAAAAGTTAGGTTTTTTCGAAAAAGTTAGGTTTTTAAGAAAAAGTTAGTTTTGGTATAAGTTAGGTTTTTAAGAAAAAGTTAGTTTTGGTATAAGTTAGGATTTTTCGAAAAAGTTAGTTTTGGTATAAGTTAGGTTTTTAAGAAAAAGTTAGGTTTTTTAGAATAAGTTAGTTTTGGTAAAAGTTAAGTTTTTTAGAAAAAGTTAGGTTTTTTCGAAAAAGTTAGTTTTGGTATAAGTTAGGTTTTTTCGAAAAAGTTAGTTTTGGTATAAGTTAGGTTTTTTCAAAAAAGTTAGTTTTGGTATAAGTTAGGTTTTTTCGAAAAAGTTAGTTTTGGTATAAGTTAGGTTTTTCAAAAAAGTTAGTTTTGGTATAAGTTAAGTTTTTTCAAAAAAGTTAGTTTTGGTATAAGTTAGGTTTTTGAGAAAAAGTTAGTTTTGGTATAAGTTAGGTTTTTTAGAAAAAGTTAGTTTTGGTATAAGTTAGGTTTTTAAGAAAAAGTTAGTTTTGGTATAAGTTAGGTTTTTAAGAAAAAGTTAGGTTTTTTAGAAAAAGTTAGTTTTGGTATAAGTTAGGTTTTTTCGAAAAAGTTAGTTTTTTTATAAGTTAGGTTTTTTCGAAAAAGTTAGTTTTGGTAAAAGTTAGGTTTTTTCGAAAAAGTTAGGTTTTTTCGAAAAAGTTAGTTTTGGTATAAGTTAGGTTTTTTCGAAAAAGTTAGTTTTGGTATAAGTTAGGTTTTTAAGAAAAAGTTAGGTTTTTTCGAAAAAGTTAGTTTTGGTATAAGTTAGGTTTTTTAGAAAAAGTTAGTTTTGGTAAAAGTTCGGTTTTTTAGAAAAAGTTAGGTTTTTTAGAAAAAGTGAGTTTTGGTATAAGTTAGGTTTTTTCGAAAAAGTTAGTTTTTTTATAAGTTAGGTTTTTTCGAAAAAGTTAGTTTTGGTAAAAGTTAGGTTTTTTCGAAAAAGTTAGGTTTTTTCGAAAAAGTTAGTTTTGGTATAAGTTAGGTTTTTAAGAAAAAGTTAGGTTTTTTAGAAAAAGTTAGTTTTGGTATAAGTTAGGTTTTTTCGAAAAAGTTAGTTTTTTTATAAGTTAGGTTTTTTCGAAAAAGTTAGTTTTGGTAAAAGTTAGGTTTTTTCGAAAAAGTTAGGTTTTTTCGAAAAAGTTAGTTTTGGTATAAGTTAGGTTTTTTCGAAAAAGTTAGTTTTGGTATAAGTTAGGTTTTTAAGAAAAAGTTAGGTTTTTTCGAAAAAGTTAGTTTTGGTATAAGTTAGGTTTTTTCGAAAAAGTTAGTTTTGGTAAAAGTTAGGTTTTTTAGAAAAAGTTAGGTTTTTTAGAAAAAGTGAGTTTTGGTATAAGTTAGGTTTTTTCGAAAAAGTTAGTTTTTTTATAAGTTAGGTTTTTTCGAAAAAGTTAGTTTTGGTAAAAGTTAGGTTTTTTAGAAAAAGTTAGGTTTTTTAGAAAAAGTGAGTTTTGGTAGAAGTTAGGTTTTTTCGAAAAAGTTAGTTTTTTTATAAGTTAGGTTTTTTTCGAAAAAGTTAGTTTTGGTGAAAGTTAGGTTTTTTCGAAAAAGTTAGGTTTTTTCGAAAAAGTTAGGTTTTTAAGAAAAAGTTAGTTTTGGTATAAGTTAGGTTTTTAAGAAAAAGTTAGTTTTGGTATAAGTTAGGATTTTTCGAAAAAGTTAGTTTTGGTATAAGTTAGGTTTTTAAGAAAAAGTTAGGTTTTTTAGAATAAGTTAGTTTTGGTAAAAGTTAAGTTTTTTAGAAAAAGTTAGGTTTTTTCGAAAAAGTTAGTTTTGGTATAAGTTAGGTTTTTTCGAAAAAGTTAGTTTTGGTATAAGTTAGGTTTTTTCAAAAAAGTTAGTTTTGGTATAAGTTAGGTTTTTTCGAAAAAGTTAGTTTTGGTATAAGTTAGGTTTTTCAAAAAAGTTAGTTTTGGTATAAGTTAAGTTTTTTCAAAAAAGTTAGTTTTGGTATAAGTTAGGTTTTTGAGAAAAAGTTAGTTTTGGTATAAGTTAGGTTTTTTAGAAAAAGTTAGTTTTGGTATAAGTTAGGTTTTTAAGAAAAAGTTAGTTTTGGTATAAGTTAGGTTTTTAAGAAAAAGTTAGGTTTTTTAGAAAAAGTTAGTTTTGGTATAAGTTAGGTTTTTTCGAAAAAGTTAGTTTTTTTATAAGTTAGGTTTTTTCGAAAAAGTTAGTTTTGGTAAAAGTTAGGTTTTTTCGAAAAAGTTAGGTTTTTTCGAAAAAGTTAGTTTTGGTATAAGTTAGGTTTTTTCGAAAAAGTTAGTTTTGGTATAAGTTAGGTTTTTAAGAAAAAGTTAGGTTTTTTCGAAAAAGTTAGTTTTGGTATAAGTAAGGTTTTTTAGAAAAAGTTAGTTTTGGTAAAAGTTAGGTTTTTTAGAAAAAGTTAGGTTTTTTAGAAAAAGTGAGTTTTGGTAGAAGTTAGGTTTTTTCGAAAAAGTTAGTTTTTTTATAAGTTAGGTTTTTTCGAAAAAGTTAGTTTTGGTGAAAGTTAGGTTTTTTCGAAAAAGTTAGGTTTTTTCGAAAAAGTTAGGTTTTTAAGAAAAAGTTAGTTTTGGTATAAGTTAGGTTTTTAAGAAAAAGTTAGTTTTGGTATAAGTTAGGATTTTTCGAAAAAGTTAGTTTTGGTATAAGTTAGGTTTTTAAGAAAAAGTTAGGTTTTTTAGAATAAGTTAGTTTTGGTAAAAGTTAAGTTTTTTAGAAAAAGTTAGGTTTTTTCGAAAAAGTTAGTTTTGGTATAAGTTAGGTTTTTTCGAAAAAGTTAGTTTTGGTATAAGTTAGGTTTTTTCAAAAAAGTTAGTTTTGGTATAAGTTAGGTTTTTTCGAAAAAGTTAGTTTTGGTATAAGTTAGGTTTTTCAAAAAAGTTAGTTTTGGTATAAGTTAAGTTTTTTCAAAAAAGTTAGTTTTGGTATAAGTTAGGTTTTTGAGAAAAAGTTAGTTTTGGTATAAGTTAGGTTTTTTAGAAAAAGTTAGTTTTGGTATAAGTTAGGTTTTTAAGAAAAAAGTTAGTTTTGGTATAAGTTAGGTTTTTAAGAAAAAGTTAGGTTTTTTCGAAAAAGTTAGTTTTGGTATAAGTTAGGTTTTTTCGAAAAAGTTAGTTTTTTTATAAGTTAGGTTTTTTCGAAAAAGTTAGTTTTGGTAAAAGATAGGTTTTTTCGAAAAAGTTAGGTTTTTTCGAAAAAGTTAGTTTTGGTATAAGTTAGGTTTTTTCGAAAAAGTTAGTTTTGGTATAAGTTAGGTTTTTAAGAAAAAGTTAGGTTTTTTCGAAAAAGTTAGTTTTGGTATAAGTTAGGTTTTTTAGAAAAAGTTAGTTTTGGTAAAAGTTAGGTTTTTTAGAAAAAGTTAGGTTTTTTAGAAAAAGTGAGTTTTGGTATAAGTTAGGTTTTTTCGAAAAAGTTAGTTTTTTTATAAGTTAGGTTTTTTCGAAAAAGTTAGTTTTGGTAAAAGTTAGGTTTTTTCGAAAAAGTTAGGTTTTTTCGAAAAAGTTAGTTTTGGTATAAGTTAGGTTTTTAAGAAAAAGTTAGTTTTGGTATAAGTTAGGTTTTTAAGAAAAAGTTAGGTTTTTTCGAAAAAGTTAATTTTGGTATAAGTTAGGTTTTTGAGAAAAAGTAAGTTTTGGTATAAGTTAGGTTTTTAAGAAAAAGTTAGGTTTTTTCGAAAAAGTTAGTTTTGGTATAAGTTAGGTTTTTTAGAAAAAGTTAGTTTTGGTATAAGTTAGGTTTTTTAGAAAAAGTTAGTTTTGGTAAAAGTTAGGTTTTTTAGAAAAAGTTAGGTTTTTTAGAAAAAGTTAGTTTTGGTATAAGTTAGGTTTTTAAGAAAAAGTTAGTTTTGGTAAAAGTTAGGTTTTTTAGAAAAAGTTAGGTTTTTTAGAAAAAGTGAGTTTTGGTATAAGTTAGGTTTTTTCGAAAAAGTTAGTTTTTTTATAAGTTAGGTTTTTTCGAAAAAGTTAGTTTTGGTAAAAGTTAGGTTTTTTCGAAAAAGTTAGGTTTTTTCGAAAAAGTTAGTTTTGGTATAAGTTAGGTTTTTAAGAAAAAGTTAGTTTTGGTATAAGTTAGGTTTTTAAGAAAAAGTTAGGTTTTTTCGAAAAAGTTAGTTTTGGTATAAGTTAGGTTTTTTAGAAAAAGTTAGTTTTGGTAAAAGTTAGGTTTTTTAGAAAAAGTTAGGTTTTTTAGAAAAAGTGAGTTTTGGTATAAGTTAGGTTTTTTCGAAAAAGTTAGTTTTTTTATAAGTTAGGTTTTTTCGAAAAAGTTAGTTTTGGTGAAAGTTAGGTTTTTTCGAAAAAGTTAGGTTTTTTCGAAAAAGTTAGGTTTTTAAGAAAAAATTAGATTTTTAAGAAAAAGTTAGGTTTTTAAGAAAAAGTTAGTTTTGGTATAAGTTAGGTTTTTGAGAAAAAGTTAGGTTTTTTCGAAAAAGTTAGTTTTGGTATAAGTTAGGTTTTTTCAAAAAAGTTAGTTTTGGTATAAGTTAGGTTTTTTAGAAAAAGTTAGTTTTGGTATAAGTTAGGTTTTTTCGAAAAAGTTAGTTTTGGTATAAGTTAGGTTTTTTAGAAAAAGTTAGTTTTGGTAAAAGTTAGGTTTTTTAGAAAAATTTAGGTTTTTTAGAAAAAGTGAGTTTTGGTATAAGTTAGGTTTTTTCGAAAAAGTTAGTTTTTTTATAAGTTAGGTTTTTTCAAAAAAGTTAGTTTTGGTAAAAGTTAGGTTTTTTCGAAAAAGTTAGGTTTTTTCGAAAAAGTTAGTTTTGGTATAAGTTAGGTTTTTAAGAAAAAGTTAGTTTTGGTATAAGTTAGGTTTTTAAGAAAAAGTTAGGTTTTTTAGAAAAAGTGAGTTTTGGTATAAGTTAGGTTTTTTCGAAAAAGTTAGTTTTTTTATAAGTTAGGTTTTTTCGAAAAAGTTAGTTTTGGTAAAAGTTAGGTTTTTTCGAAAAAGTTAGGTTTTTTCGAAAAAGTTAGTTTTGGTATAAGTTAGGTTTTTAAGAAAAAGTTAGTTTTGGTATAAGTTAGGTTTTTAAGAAAAAGTTAGGTTTTTTCGAAAAAGTTAGTTTTGGTATAAGTAAGGTTTTTTAGAAAAAGTTAGTTTTGGTAAAAGTTAGGTTTTTTAGAAAAAGTTAGGTTTTTTAGAAAAAGTGAGTTTTGGTATAAGTTAGGTTTTTTCGAAAAAGTTAGTTTTTTTATAAGTTAGGTTTTTTCGAAAAAGTTAGTTTTGGTGAAAGTTAGGTTTTTTCGAAAAAGTTAGGTTTTTTCGAAAAAGTTAGGTTTTTAAGAAAAAGTTAGTTTTGGTATAAGTTAGGTTTTTAAGAAAAAGTTAGTTTTGGTATAAGTTAGGATTTTTCGAAAAAGTTAGTTTTGGTATAAGTTAGGTTTTTAAGAAAAAGTTAGGTTTTTTAGAATAAGTTAGTTTTGGTAAAAGTTAAGTTTTTTAGAAAAAGTTAGGTTTTTTCGAAAAAGTTAGTTTTGGTATAAGTTAGGTTTTTTCAAAAAAGTTAGTTTTGGTATAAGTTAGGTTTTTTCGAAAAAGTTAGTTTTGGTATAAGTTAGGTTTTTTCAAAAAAGTTAGTTTTGGTATAAGTTAAGATTTTTCAAAAAAGTTAGTTTTGGTATAAGTTAGGTTTTTGAGAAAAAGTTAGTTTTGGTATAAGTTAGGTTTTTTAGAAAAAGTTAGTTTTGGTATAAGTTTGGTTTTTTCGAAAAAGTAAGGTTTTTAAGAAAAAGTTAGTTTTGGTATAAGTTAGGTTTTTTCGAAAAAGTTAGTTTTGGTATAAATTAGGTTTTTTCGAAAAAGTTAGTTTTGGCATAAGTTAGGTTTTTTCGAAAAAGTTAGTTTTGGTATAAGTTAGGTTTTTCAAGAAAAAGTTAGGTTTTTAAGAAAAAGTTAGTTTTGGTATAAGTTAGGTTTTTAAGAAAAAGTTAGTTTTGGTATAAGTTAGGTTTTTTCGAAAAAGTTAGTTTTGATATAAGTTAGGTTTTCTCGAAAAAGTTAGTTTTGGTATAAGTTAGGTTTTTAAGAAAAAGTTAGGTTTTTAAGAAAAAGTTAGTTTTGGTATAAGTTAGGTTTTTGAGAAAAAGTAAGGTTTTTAAGAAAAAGTTAGTTTTGGTATAAGTTAGGTTTTTAAGAAAAAGTTAGGTTTTTAAGAAAAAGTTAATTTTGGTATAAGTTAGGTTTTTGAGAAAAAGTTAGTTTTGGTATAAGTTAGGTTTTTAAGAAAAAGTTAGGTTTTTTCGAAAAAGTTAGTGTGAAATTTACTGTTAGCTATAATTTTTAAATGTTACATGAATTATCTCTGAACTACGACGAAGGAACTTAACCACGAATTATAAACACACACTACTTGACGCTATAAGGATTGACAATAAGGGACAATTAGGATGAACTATAATGAACTTTACATGTAAAAATGAACTCGGACAAATGAATAAACAGTTGCAAACAGAACGGCGCCAAGACTGCACGGGTTTCTTTCGATACATTTCTTTACCGCGATATTCTACCAGTTTCGAGAGTTTTTCTCACATTGTTGGTCCTTCGAACCGGATCGTAGTAAAGAAAGTGTATTTTCGGTCATCATCCTGCTATCAAGGGTGAATTTCCGTTCTTTCGGAAAAGTGCAGTTGTAAGTGACGCTTCGCGCCATCGCTTTCGCCCCGCTATCAAGGGCAACGGTCTTTCACGCGCCATCGTTCAAATTTCGCGCCATCGCTTTCGTTTGTTCGTTTCGTTCGTGTTTCGTCTAAAGTGTAAAGTAATAAAATGGACAAGAAAATCAAAGCTTCGCAACTCAAAAAGAGGATCGCAGTGGAAGGCCTCAAGACGCTGGAGCGGTTTCGAGCGGAGTTTGTGCCCGAATTTGCAAGCCAGATTCCAGAAGCGTTGGAGGATTTGGACAGGCACAAGTCAGGGTTTTTCAACTCGATTGAAAAACTCGAAGAGCTGGATGAAAACGACGCCAGCATCGAGACATACATCCATGAGAGGAGTGATTTTGAGGATCGTCATCGGAAGCTGAAATCATTTCTACGGGAAAACCAACCGAAGGAAGAGGGTACGCAACACGACACGACGGGTTTGGCTTCCTCGACGCTTGCCTTTTTTCGGCCAAACGCTTCTAACCTACGTCTGCCAAAGATCGAGCTTCCAACGTTTGATGGAGACCATACAAGATGGCTTTCGTTCCGAGATCGGTTCATAGCCATGATCGACGTGTCTGCAGAACTTCCCGCCATCGCTAAGCTCCAGTACCTGCTTTCCTCGCTAAAGGGAGAAGCAGCTTTACCCTTTGAGCACACCCCTTTAACATCCGACAACTATCCAGTTACGTGGGCGGCACTTCTGAAGCGGTACGATAATTCACGGTTGTTAATCCGTGAATATTATCGTAAATTGCACCATCTTCCAGGTGTGCAATCGGTGTGCGTCGACAAGCTTACGCATTTAGTGGACGAATTCACTCGCTTTGTCAACGGATTGGTGAAGCTGAAGGAACCGGTGGATGCATGGGACACGCCACTTTCGAACATGCTGTTGATGAAGCTTGATCGTGATACATTGTTGGCTTGGTAAAAACATTCCGTGCATTTCCCTAAAGATAAGTACAAGGATGTGATCGCTTTTGTGCAGGATCGGATCCAGATCTTAAAGTCGACGAACGATTTTGCGTGTGAGCAAATTGTTAGTGGAAGAAAGGTGGCCGGCACTCATCATCCGGCAGTACAAAAAGGGTTCATTGCAGACGCAGCTGCATCAAACACGCCCCATTCCTCAACCCCGGCTCATTCTCAGCGATTGAAGTGTCCCTTAGCATGCACCGACGCTCATCTTCTACGCAACTGTCCGGTATTCATCGCTAAGGATGTTCAGCAGCGACGAGATGTCGTTACAATGAAACACTTGTGTTGGAACTGTTTCAGTGGCACTCATCAAGTCAAATCCTGCAAGTCTGACTATTCGTGTCGAACTTGCCATCAACGCCACCATACACTTCTGCATCACACTCCGGGTACAGTGGTAAGCATGACATCATGTTCGGATGACGGTAAGGTGTTCCTCGAAACGGCACAGATTGTAATCCAGGATGGTTGCGGTAATGCGCTTGAGGCAAGGGCTCTACTGGATTCGGGGTCCATGTCAAATTTCATTTCGGAGGAATGTGCTCGGAAACTATTGACCAATCGCAACAAGGTCAAGATCGCCGTATCGGGTATCGGAGATGCGGTGCAGCAAGTAAAGGGTTCGATCGTCGCTACAGTTCGGTCCAAGAATCAACCCTTCGCTACGGAAATGGCTTTCTTGATTTTGGACAAGCCATCAGCTGCCATCCCTACTTCATTTTCGGACATCTCATCGTGGAAAATGCCAGATGTGGCATTAGCTGATCGCGCCTTCAACGTTCCGGGACAAATCGATATCGTCATCGGAGGCGATACTTTCTGGGAGCTTCACACCGGTCGCAAACGCTCTTTCGGTACGGGAAGACCGTGGCTGGTGGAAACTCATTTCGGTTGGGTTGTTACCGGAACCGTTCAACATTCATCAGCTGATCCGCGGCTGGACCATCTTGCAACAAAGGACATCGCATTAGAAGACGTCATGCATCGGCCTTCGCAGAACCAAACGCTATCAGAGGATTCTGCGCTATCGGTGGAAGAGGATGCATGCGAAAGACACACCGTTCGCAATTCATCGGGAAGGTATGTCGATCGTTTACCCTTTACCACCAATCCACATGTCGTTTTAGGGGGTTCACAAACCACAGCAGATTGTGGACGTCGTTCCATGAAACGTCGTCTAAACGATAACCCTAAAATGAAGGAAGAGTACATCAAATTCATGGTCGAGGACAAGCGGTGGGATCACATGAAAAAGCCACATTGGTCAAGCAGCAAGCGTGAAGCAGAGCGTCGGTTGTGTCGTTTGCCCCAGCAAGAGTCATTTTCGGATGAGCTGCACGATATCGAGAACGGTAGGGATGTTCCGCGCAACTCGAAGCTGAAGTGCCCATCACCAACCATTGAGCAATCGGGAAAGCTGCGCGTTGGTGGCCGGCTTCGTAATACACAAGCGACTGAATCACGCTTGATCATGCGTTCGAATAAGCTTTTTGGTAGGGTCGAACATGCTAGTGTACCGCAGGTTGATAGGAGTTTGATTGCGTCAAACAGCGTCAGCGTCATTCATACCAAATCCGCTTAGCAATTCAGAGGAGCTAGTCGATATTACACCTGAATAGTTTTCAACACAAACCACGCTACATTGTTGACACTCATGGTTGTCAGTACACGAAAAAACAAAACACCAACATACACACATCTACACTCATACGGAATGTTAGGAGATAAGCGGTTACATGAAATTCTAAAGCGAAAAGTAGATTAGTAGATCAGAACATTGCATGAATTTTTAAAGAAGTTCCTTCTTTGGTGGCCGGGAATGTGAAATTTACTGTTAGCTATAATTTTTAAATGTTACATGAATTATCTCTGAACTACGACGAAGGAACTTAACCACGAATTATAAACACACACTACTTGACGCTATAAGGATTGACAATAAGGGACAATTAGGATGAACTATAATGAACTTTACATGTAAAAATGAACTCGGACAAATGAATAAACAGTTGCAAACAGAACGGCGCCAAGACTGCACGGGTTTCTTTCGATACATTTCTTTACCGCGATATTCTACCAGTTTCGAGAGTTTTTCTCACAGTTAGTTTTGGTATAAGTTAGGTTTTTGAGAAAAAGTTAGTTTTGGTATAAGTTAGGTTTTTAAGAAAAAGTTAGGTTTTTTCGAAAAAGTTAGTTTTGGTATAAGTTAGGTTTTTTCGAAAAAGTTAGTTTTGGTATAAGTTAGGTTTTTTCGAAAAAGTTAGTTTTGGTATAAGTTAGGTTTTTTTAGAAAAAGTTAGTTTTGGTATAAGTTAGGTTTTTTAGAAAAAGTTAGTTTTGGTAAAAGTTAGGTTTTTTAGAAAAAGTTAGGTTTTTTCGAAAAAGTTAGTTTTGGTATAAGTTAGGTTTTTTCGAAAAAGTTAGTTTTGGTATAAGTTAGGTTTTTTCGAAAAAGTTAGTTTTGGTATAAGTTAGGTTTTTTCGAAAAAGTTAGTTTTGGTATAAATTAGGTTTTTTCGAAAAAGTTAGTTTTGGTATAAGTTAGGTTTTTTTAGAAAAAGTTAGTTTTGGTATAAGTTAGGTTTTTAAGAAAAAGTTAGTTTTGGTATAAGTTAGGTTTTTTCGAAAAAGTTAGTTTTGGTATAAGTTAGGTTTTTATGAAAAAGTTAGGTTTTTTCGAAAAAGTTAGTTTTGGTATAAGTTAGGTTTTTATGAAAAAGTTAGTTTTGGTATAAGTTAGGTTTTTTCGAAAAAGTTAGTTTTGGTATAAGTTAGGTTTTTTAGAAAAAGTTAGTTTTGGTATAAGTTAGGTTTTTTCGAAAAAGTTAGTTTTGGTAAAAGTTAGGTTTTTTAGAAAAAGTTAGTTTTGGTATAAGTTAGGTTTTTATGAAAAAGTTAGGTTTTTTCGAAAAAGTTAGTTTTGGTAAAAGTTAGGTTTTTAAGAAAAAGTTAGTTTTGGTATAAGTTAGGTTTTTTCGAAAAAGTTAGTTTTGGTATAAGTTAGGTTTTTATGAAAAAGTTAGGTTTTTTCGAAAAAGTTAGTTTTGGTAGAAGTTAGGTTTTTTCGAAAAAGTAAGGTTTTTTAGAAAAAGTTAGTTTTGGTATAAGTTAGGTTTTTATGAAAAAGTTAGTTTTGGTATAAGTTAGGTTTTTTCGAAAAAGTTAGTTTTGGTATAAGTTAGGTTTTTTAGAAAAAGTTAGGTTTTTAAGAAAAAGTTAATTTTGGTATAAGTTAGGTTTTTGAGAAAAAGCTAGGTTTTTTAGAATAAGTTAGTTTTGGTAAAAGTTAGGTTTTTTCGAAAAAGTTAGTTTTGGTATAAGTTAGGTTTTTTCGAAAAAGTTAGTTTTGGTATAAGTTAGGTTTTTTAGAAAAAGTGAGTTTTGGTATAAGTTAGGTTTTTTCGAAAAAGTTAGTTTTGGTATGAGTTAGGTTTTTTCGAAAAAGTTAGTTTTGGTATAAGTTAGGTTTTTTAGAAAAAGTTAGGTTTTTAAGAAAAAGTTAATTTTGGTATAAGTTAGGTTTTTGAGAAAAAGCTAGGTTTTTTAGAATAAGTTAGTTTTGGTAAAAGATAGGTTTTTTCGAAAAAGTTAGTTTTGGTATAAGTTAGGTTTTTTCGAAAAAGTTAGTTTTGGTAAAAGTTAGGTTTTTAAGAAAAAGTTAGTTTTGGTATAAGTTAGGTTTTCATGAAAAAGTTAGGTTTTTTCGAAAAAGTTAGTTTTGGTAAAAGTTAGGTTTTTTCGAAAAAGTAAGGTTTTTTAGAAAAAGTTTGTTTTGGTATAAGTTAGGTTTTTTCGAAAAAGTTAGTTTGGGTATAAGTTAGGTTTTTAAGAAAAAGTTAGTTTTGGTATAAGTTAGGTTTTTTCGAAAAAGTTAGTTTTGGTATAAGTTAGGTTTTTAAGAAAAAGTTAATTTTGGTATAAGTTAGGTTTTTTAGAAAAAGTTAGTTTTGGTAAAAGTTAGGTTTTTTCGAAAAAGTAAGGTTTTTTAGAAAAAGTTAGTTTTGGTATAAGTTAGGTTTTTTCGAAAAAGTTATTTTTTTTATAAGTTAGGTTTTTTCGAAAAAGTTAGTTTTGGTAAAAGTTAGGTTTTTTCGAAAAAGTTAGGTTTTTTAGAAAAAGTTAGGTTTTTAAGAAAAAGTTAATTTTGGTATAAGTTAGGTTTTTTAGAAAAAGTTAGGTTTTTTCGAAAAAGTTAGTTTTGGTATAAGTTAGGTTTTTAAGAAAAAGTTAGTTTTGGTATAAGTTAGGTTTTTTCGAAAAAGTTAGTTTTGGTATAAGTTAGGTTTTTAAGAAAAAGTTAGGTTTTTTCGAAAAAGTTAGTTTTGGTATAAGTTAGGTTTTTTAGAAAAAGTTAGTTTTGGTATAAGTTAGGTTTTTTCGAAAAAGTTAGTTTTGGTATAAGTTAGGTTTTTAAGAAAAAGTTAGATTTTTAAGAAAAAGTTAGGTTTTTAAGAAAAAGTTAGTTTTGGTATAAGTTAGGTTTTTGAGAAAAAGTTAGGTTTTTTATAATAAGTTAGTTTTGGTAAAAGTTAGGTTTTTTAGAAAAAGTTAGGTTTTTTCAAAAAAGTTAGTTTTGGTATAAGTTAGGTTTTTTCGAAAAAGTTAGTTTTGGTACAAGTTAGGTTTTTGAGAAAAAGTTAGTTTTGGTATAAGTTAGGTTTTTAAGAAAAAGTTAGGTTTTTTCGAAAAAGTTAGTTTTGGTATAAGTTAGGTTTTTAAGAAAAAGTTAGTTTTGGTATAAGTTAGGTTTTTTCGAAAAAGTTAGTTTTGGTAAAAGTAAGGTTTTTTAGAAAAAGTTAGTTTTGGTATAAGTTAGGTTTTTTCGAAAAAGTTAGTTTTGGCATAAGTTAGGTTTTTTCGAAAAAGTTAGTTTTGGTATAAGTTAGGTTTTTAAGAAAAAGTTAGGTTTTTTCGAAAAAGTTAGTTTTGGTATAAGTTAGGTTTTTAAGAAAAAGTTAGTTTTGGTATAAGTTAGGTTTTTTCGAAAAAGTTAGTTTTGGTATAAGTTAGGTTTTTATGAAAAAGTTAGGTTTTTTCGAAAAAGTTAGTTTTGGTAAAAGTTAGGTTTTTTCGAAAAAGTAAGGTTTTTTAGAAAAAGTTAGTTTTGGTATAAGTTAGGTTTTTTCGAAAAAGTTAATTTTGGTATAAGTTAGGTTTTTAAGAAAAAGTTAGTTTTGGTATAAGTTAGGTTTTTTCGAAAACGTTAGTTTTGGTATAAGTTAGGTTTTTGAGAAAAAGTTAGTTTTGGTATAAGATAGGTTTTTTCGAAAAAGTTAGTTTTGGTATAAGTTAGGTTTTTAAGAAAAAGTTAGTTTTGGTATAAGTTAGGTTTTTAAGAAAAAGTTAGTTTTGGTATAAGTTAGGTTTTTTCGAAAAAGTTAGTTTTGGTATAAGTTAGGTTGTTATGAGAAAGTTAGGTTTTTTCGAAAAAGTTAGTTTTGGTAAAAGTTAGGTTTTTAAGAAAAAGTTAGTTTTGGTATAAGTTAGGTTTTTTCGAAAAAGTTAGTTTTGGTATAAGTTAGGTTTTTATGAAAAAGTTAGGTTTTTTCGAAAAAGTTAGTTTTGGTAAAAGTTAGGTTTTTTCGAAAAAGTAAGGTTTTTTAGAAAAAGTTAGTTTTGGTATAAGTTAGGTTTTTTCGAAAAAGTTAGTTTTGGTATATGTAGTTTATGCGAGTTTTCGGATAAACCTTCTCGAGACAGGCGCAGTTCACGCCGACTCAAGCACTAATAACTGAAGCCTCCACACCGGGGTACTTTTAGACATACTGCCTTTATTGGTTAAAATTAACGTTCTTAAATACTAAATTTTTGCTTACTTAACAATAATGTTTACCATACGCGCACCACCTGTTGCTGGCTTATTTTATCGTTGCACGGCACTCAAATTGCCGACGATGCAAAGCCGTGGCAAGGTTCGTGGTGCGTGCGATCAACGATGCACCAGCATTTTGGGCTGCGATTGATCGTAGCACCCAAATTGTTGACGCCGCGAAAACCGCGGCACCGGCTTGGGCGCGAAACTCGATCAACCACTGCACCCAGACTGCCGATGCAGCTCTTATGTCTCACACGCGGCGTGCGCTTCTAACGGAGTGACCCTGTCGGCGACAGTATAAGTTAGGTTTTTTCGAAAAAGTTAGTTTTGGTATAAGTTAGGTTTTTATGAAAAAGTTAGGTTTTTTCGAAAAAGTTAGTTTTGGTATAAGTTAGGTTTTTAAGAAAAAGTTAGTTTTGGTATAAGTTAGGTTTTTTCGAAAAAGTTAGTTTTGGTATAAGTTAGGTTTTTGAGAAAAAGTTAGTTTTGGTATAAGTTAGGTTTTTTCGAAAAAATTAGTTTTGGTATAAGTTAGGTTTTTTCGAAAAAGTTAGTTTTGGTATAAGTTAGGTTTTTTCGAAAAAGTTAGTTTTGGTATAAATTAGGTTTTTTCGAAAAAGTTAGTTTTGGTATAAGTTAGGTTTTTAAGAAAAAGTTAGTTTTGGTATAAGTTAGGTTTTTTCGAAAAAGTTAGTTTTGGTATAAGTTAGGTTTTTTCGAAAAAGTTAGGTTTTTTAGAAAAAGTTAGTTTTGGTATAAGTTAGGTTTTTTCGAAAAAGTTAGTTTTGGTATAAGTTAGGTTTTTAAGAAAAAGTTAGTTTTGGTATAAGTTAGGTTTTTTCGAAAAAGTTAGTTTTGGTATAAAATAGGTTTTTTAGAAAAAGTTAGGTTTTTTCGAAAAAGTTAGTTTTGGTATAAGTTAGGTTTTTTCGAAAAAGTTAGTTTTGGTATAAGTTAGGTTTTTAAGAAAAAGTTAGTTTTGATATAAGTTAGGTTTTTTAGAAAAAGTTAGTTTTGGTATAAGTTAGGTTTTTTCGAAAAAGTTAGGTTTTTTCGAAAAAGTTAGTTTTGGTATAAGTTAGGTTTTTAAGAAAAAGTTAGTTTTGGTATAAGTTAGGTTTTTTCGAAAAAGTTAGTTTTGGTATAAGTTAGGTTTTTAAGAAAAAGTTAGATTTTTAAGAAAAAGTTAGGTTTTTAAGAAAAAGTTAGTTTTGGTAAAAGTTAGGTTTTTTCGAAAAAGTAAGGTTTTTTAGAAAAAGTTAGTTTTGGTATAAGTTAGGTTTTTTCGAAAAAGTTAGTTTTGGTAAAAGTTAGGTTTTTTCGAAAAAGTTAGGTTTTTTAGAAAAAGTTAGGTTTTTAAGAAAAAGTTAATTTTGGTAAAAGTTAGGTTTTTTCGAAAAAGTTAGTTTTGGTATAAGTTAGGTTTTTTCGAAAAAGTTAGTTTTGGTATAAGTAAGGTTTTTTAGAAAAAGTTAGTTTTGGTATAAGTTAGGTTTTTTAGAAAAAGTGAGTTTTGGTATAAGTTAGGTTTTTTCGAAAAAGTTAGTTTTTTTATAAGTTAGGTTTTTTCGAAAAAGTTAGTTTTGGTATGAGTTAGGTTTTTTCGAAAAAGTTAGTTTTGGTATAAGTTAGGTTTTTTCGAAAAAGTTAGTATTGGTATAAGTTAGGTTTTTTAGAAAAAGTTAGTTTTGGTATAAGTTAGGTTTTTTAGAAAAAGTTAGTTTTGGTATAAGTAAGGTTTTTTAGAAAAAGTTAGTTTTGGTATAAGTTAGGTTTTTATGAAAAAGTTAGGTTTTTTCGAAAAAGTTAGTTTTGGTAAAAGTTAGGTTTTTTCGAAAAAGTTAGTTTTGGTATAAGTTAGGTTTTTTCGAAAAAGTAAGTTTTGGTAAAAGTTAGGTTTTTTCGAAAAAGTTAGGTTTTTTCGAAAAAGTTAGTTTTGGTATAAGTTAGGTTTTTTAGAAAAAGTTAGTTTTGGTATAAGTTAGGTTTTTTAGAAAAAATTAGGTTTTTTTTTAAAAGTAAGGTTTTTTCGAAAAAGTTAGTTTTGGTATAAGTTAGGTTTTTTCGAAAAAGTTAGTTTTGGTATAAGTTAGGTTTTTAAGAAAAAGTTAGTTTTGGTATAAGTTAGGTTTTTTAGAAAAAGTTAGTTTTGGTATAAGTTAGGTTTTTTAGAAAAAGTTAGGTTTTTTGGTAAAAGTTAGGTTTTTTCGAAAAAGTTAGTTTTAGTATAAGTTAGGTTTTTTAGAAAAAGTTAGGTTTTTTCGAAAAAGTTAGTTTTGGTATAAGTTAGGTTTTTAAGAAAAAGTTAGTTTTGGTATAAGTTAGGTTTTTTCGAAAAAGTTAGTTTTTATATAAGTTAGGTTTTTTCGAAAAAGTTAGGTTTTTTAGAAAAAGTTAGTTTTGGTATAAGTTAGGTTTTTTCGAAAAAGTTAGTTTTGGTATAAGTTAGGTTTTTAAGAAAAAGTTAGTTTTGGTATAAGTTAGGTTTTTTCGAAAAAGTTAGTTTTGGTATAAGTTAGGTTTTTTAGAAAAAGTTAGATTTTTAAGAAAAAGTTAGGTTTTTAAGAAAAAGTTAGTTTTGGTTTAGGTTAGGTTTTTTCGAAAAAGTTAGTTTTGGTATAAGTTAGGTTTTTTAGAAAAAGTTAGTTTTGGTATAAGTTAGGTTTTTTAGAAAAAGTTAGTTTTGGTAAAAGTTAGGTTTTTTTAGAAAAAGTTAGGTTTTTTAGAAAAAGTTAGTTTTGGTTTAAGTTAGGTTTTTTCGAAAAAGTTAGTTTTGGTAAAAGTTAGGTTTTTTCGAAAAAGTTAGGTTTTTTCGAAAAAGTTAGGTTTTTAAGAAAAAGTTAGTTTTGGTATAAGTTAGGTTTTTAAGAAAAAGTTAGTTTTGGTATAAGTTAGGTTTTTTAGAAAAAGTTAGTTTTGGTATAAGTTAGGTTTTTAAGAAAAAGTTAGTTTTGGTATAAGTTAGGTTTTTTAGAAAAAGTTAGTTTTGGAATAAGTTAGGTTTTTTCGAAAAAGTTAGGTTTTTTCGAAAAAGTTAGGTTTTTAAGAAAAAGTTAATTTTGGTATAAGTTAGGTTTTTGAGAAAAAGTTAGGTTTTTTAGAATAAGTTAGTTTTGGTAAAAGTTAGGTTTTTTCGAAAAAGTTAATTTTGATATAAGTTAGGTTTTTAAGAAAAAGTAAGTTTTGGTTTAAGTTAGGTTTTTAAGAAAAAGTTAGGTTTTTTCGAAAAGTTAGTTTTGGTATAAGTTAGGTTTTTTCGAAAAAGTTAGTTTTGGTATAAGTTAGGTTTTTTCGAAAAAGTTAGTTTTGGTATAAGTTAGGTTTTTTAGAAAAAGTTAGTTTTGGTATAAGTTAGGTTTTTTAGAAAAAGTTAGTTTTGGTAAAAGTTAGGTTTTTTAGAAAAAGTTAGGTTTTTTAGAAAAAGTTAGTTTTGGTTTAAGTTAGGTTTTTTCGAAAAAGTTAGTTTTGGTAAAAGTTAGGTTTTTTCGAAAAAGTTAGGTTTTTTCGAAAAAGTTAGGTTTTTAAGAAAAAGTTAGTTTTGGTATAAGTTAGGTTTTTAAGAAAAAGTTAGTTTTGGTATAAGTTAGGTTTTTTCGAAAAAGTTAGTTTTGGTATAAGTTAGGTTTTTAAGAAAAAGTTAGTTTTGGTATAAGTTAGGTTTTTTAGAAAAAGTTAGTTTTGGTATAAGTTAGGTTTTTTCGAAAAAGTTAGGTTTTTCGAAAAAGTTAGTTTTGGTATAAGTTAGGTTTTTAAGAAAAAGTTAGTTTTGGTATAAGTTAGGTTTTTTCGAAAAAGTTAGTTTTGGTATAAGTTAGGTTTTTAAGAAAAAGTTATATTTTTAAGAAAAAGTTAGGTTTTTAAGAAAAAGTTAGTTTCGTTATAAGTTAGGTTTTTGAGAAAAAGTTAGGTTTTTTATAATAAGTTAGTTTTGGTAAAAGTTAGGTTTTTTAGAAAAAGTAAGGTTTTTTCAAAAAAGTTAGTTTTGGTATAAGTTAGGTTTTTTCGAAAAAGTTAGTTTTGGTATAAGTTAGGTTTTTTCGAAAAAGTAAGGTTTTTTAGAAAAAGTTAGTTTTGGTATAAGTTAGGTTTTTTCGAAAAAGTTAGTTTTGGTATAAGTTAGGTTTTTTCGAAAAAGTTAGTTTCGGTATAAGTTAGGTTTTTTCGAAAAAGTTAGTTTTGGTATAAGTTAGGTTTTTGAGAAAAAGTTAGTTTTGGTATAAGTTAGGTTTTTTCGAAAAAGTTAGTTTTGGTACAAGTTAGGTTTTTGAGAAAAAGTTAGTTTTGGTATAAGTTAGGTTTTTTAGAAAAAGTTAGGTTTTTTCGAAAAAGTTAGTTTTGGTATAAGTTAGGTTTTTAAGAAAAAGTTAGTTTTGGTATAAGTTAGGTTTTTAAGAAAAAGTTAGTTTTGGTATAAGTTAGGTTTTTTCGAAAAAGTTAGGTTTTTTCGAAAAAGTTAGTTTTGGTAAAAGTTAGGTTTTTTCGAAAAAGTTAGATTTTTAAGAAAAAGTTAGGTTTTTAAGAAAAAGTTAGTTTTGGTATAAGTTAGGTTTTTAAGAAAAAGTTAATTTTGGTATAAGTTAGGTTTTTGAGAAAAAGTTAGTTTTGGTATAAGTTAGGTTTTTTCGAAAAAGTTAGTTTTGGTATAAGTTAGGTTTTTAAGAAAAAGTTAGTTTTGGTATAAGTTAGGTTTTTTAGAAAAAGTTAGTTTTGGTATAAGTTAGGTTTTTTCGAAAAAGTTAGGTTTTTTCGAAAAAGTTAGTTTTGGTATAAGTTAGGTTTTTAAGAAAAAGTTAGTTTTGGTATAAGTTAGGTTTTTAAGAAAAAGTTAGTTTTGGTATAAGTTAGGTTTTTTCGAAAAAGTTAGGTTTTTTCGAAAAAGTTAGTTTTGGTATAAGTTAGGTTTTTTAGAAAAAGTTAGATTTTTAAGAAAAAGTTAGGTTTTTAAGAAAAAGTTAGTTTTGGTATAAGTTAGGTTTTTAAGAAAAAGTTAATTTTGGTATAAGTTAGGTTTTTGAGAAAAAGTTAGTTTTGGTATAAGTTAGGTTTTTTCGAAAAAGTTAGTTTTGGTATAAGTTAGGTTTTTAAGAAAAAGTTAGTTT
This sequence comes from Anopheles funestus, assembly GCF_943734845.2. Taxonomy (NCBI): domain Eukaryota; kingdom Metazoa; phylum Arthropoda; class Insecta; order Diptera; family Culicidae; genus Anopheles; species Anopheles funestus. The sequence goes on along the minus strand of NW_026045274.1, from coordinate 106,769 downwards.
TGGTATAAGTTAGGTTTTTAAGAAAAAGTTAGTTTTGGTATAAGTTAGGTTTTTTCGAAAAAGTTAGGTTTTTTCGAAAAAGTTAGTTTTGGTAAAAGTTAGGTTTTTTAGAAAAAGTTAGATTTTTAAGAAAAAGTTAGGTTTTTAAGAAAAAGTTAGTTTTGGTATAAGTTAGGTTTTTAAGAAAAAGTTAATTTTGGTATAAGTTAGGTTTTTGAGAAAAAGTTAGTTTTGGTATAAGTTAGGTTTTTTCGAAAAAGTTAGTTTTGGTATAAGTTAGGTTTTTAAGAAAAAGTTAGTTTTGGTATAAGTTAGGTTTTTTAGAAAAAGTTAGTTTTGGTATAAGTTAGGTTTTTTCGAAAAAGTTAGGTTTTTTCGAAAAAGTTAGTTTTGGTATAAGTTAGGTTTTTAAGAAAAAGTTAGTTTTGGTATAAGTTAGGTTTTTTCGAAAAAGTTAGTTTTGGTATAAGTTAGGTATTTAAGAAAAAGTTAGATTTTTAAGAAAAAGTTAGGTTTTTAAGAAAAAGTTAGTTTTGGTATAAGTTAGGTTTTTGAGAAAAAGTTAGGTTTTTTATAATAAGTTAGTTTTGGTAAAAGTTAGGTTTTTTAGAAAAAGTAAGGTTTTTTCAAAAAAGTTAGTTTTGGTATAAGTTAGGTTTTTTCGAAAAAGTTAGTTTTGGTATAAGTTAGGTTTTTTCGAAAAAGTAAGGTTTTTTAGAAAAAGTTAGTTTTGGTATAAGTTAGGTTTTTTCGAAAAAGTTAGTTTTGGTATAAGTTAGGTTTTTTCGAAAAAGTTAGTTTTGGTATAAGTTAGGTTTTTTCGAAAAAGTTAGTTTTGGTATAAATTAGGTTTTTTCGAAAAAGTTAGTTTTGGTATAAGTTAGGTTTTTATGAAAAAGTTAGGTTTTTTCGAAAAAGTTAGTATGGTATAAGTTAGGTTTTTATGAAAAAGTTAGTTTTGGTATAAGTTAGGTTTTTATGAAAAAGTTAGGTTTTTTCGAAAAAGTTAGTTTGGTATAAGTTAGGTTTTTATGAAAAAGTTAGTTTTGGTATAAGTTAGGTTTTTTCGAAAAAGTTAGTTTTGGTATAAGTTAGGTTTTTTAGAAAAAGTTAGTTTTGGTATAAGTTAGGTTTTTTCGAAAAAGTTAGTTTTGGTATAAGTTAGGTTTTTTAGAAAAAGTTAATTTTGGTATAAGTTAGGTTTTTATGAAAAAGTTAGGTTTTTTCGAAAAAGTTAGTTTTGGTAAAAGTTAGGTTTTTAAGAAAAAGTTAGTTTTGGTATAAGTTAGGTTTTTAAGAAAAAGTTAGTTTTGGTATAAGTTAGGTTTTTTTAGAAAAAGTTAGTTTTGGTATAAGTTAGGTTTTTCGAAAAAGTTAGTTTTGGTATAAGTTAGGTTTTTATGAAAAAGTTAGGTTTTTTCGAAAAAGTTAGTTTTGGTATAAGTTAGGTTTTTATGAAAAAGTTAGTTTTGGTATAAGTTAGGTTTTTTCGAAAAAGTTAGTTTTGGTATAAGTTAGGTTTTTTAGAAAAAGTTAGTTTTGGTATAAGTTAGGTTTTTTCGAAAAAGTTAGTTTTGGTATAAGTTAGGTTTTTAAGAAAAAGTTAGTTTTGGTATAAGTTAGGTTTTTTCGAAAAAGTTAGTTTTGGTATAAGTTAGGTTTTTAAGAAAAAGTTAGTTTTGGTATAAGTTAGGTTTTTTAGAAAAAGTTAGTTTTGGTATAAGTTAGGTTTTTTCGAAAAAGTTAGGTTTTTTCGAAAAAGTTAGTTTTGGTATAAGTTAGGTTTTTAAGAAAAAGTTAGTTTTGGTATAAGTTAGGTTTTTTCGAAAAAGTTAGTTTTGGTATAAGTTAGGTATTTAAGAAAAAGTTAGATTTTTAAGAAAAAGTTAGGTTTTTAAGAAAAAGTTAGTTTTGGTATAAGTTAGGTTTTTGAGAAAAAGTTAGGTTTTTTATAATAAGTTAGTTTTGGTAAAAGTTAGGTTTTTTAGAAAAAGTAAGGTTTTTTTAGAAAAAGTTAGTTTTGGTATAAGTAAGGTTTTTAGAAAAAGTTAGTTTTGGTAAAAGTTGGGTTTTTTAGAAAAAGTTAGGTTTTTTCGAAAAAGTTAGTTTTGGTATAAGTTAGGTTTTTTCGAAAAAGTTAGTTTTGGTATAAGTTAGGTTTTTTCGAAAAAGTTAGTTTTGCTATAAGTTAGGTTTTTTCGAAAAAGTTAGTTTTGGTATAAATTAGGTTTTTTCGAAAAAGTTAGTTTTGGTATAAGTTAGGTTTTTATGAAAAAGTTAGGTTTTTTCGAAAAAGTTAGTATGGTATAAGTTAGGTTTTTATGAAAAAGTTAGTTTTGGTATAAGTTAGGTTTTTATGAAAAAGTTAGGTTTTTTCGAAAAAGTTAGTTTGGTATAAGTTAGGTTTTTATGAAAAAGTTAGTTTTGGTATAAGTTAGGTTTTTTCGAAAAAGTTAGTTTTGGTATAAGTTAGGTTTTTTAGAAAAAGTTAGTTTTGGTATAAGTTAGGTTTTTTCGAAAAAGTTAGTTTTGGTATAAGTTAGGTTTTTTAGAAAAAGTTAATTTTGGTATAAGTTAGGTTTTTATGAAAAAGTTAGGTTTTTTCGAAAAAGTTAGTTTTGGTAAAAGTTAGGTTTTTAAGAAAAAGTTAGTTTTGGTATAAGTTAGGTTTTTAAGAAAAAGTTAGGTTTTTTCGAAAAAGTTAGTTTTGGTATAAGTTAGGTTTTTAAGAAAAAGTTAGTTTTGGTATAAGTTAGGTTTTTTCGAAAAAGTTAGTTTTGGTATAAGTTAGGTTTTTTTAGAAAAAGTTAGTTTTGGTATAAGTTAGGTTTTTCGAAAAAGTTAGTTTTGGTATAAGTTAGGTTTTTATGAAAAAGTTAGGTTTTTTCGAAAAAGTTAGTTTTGGTATAAGTTAGGTTTTTATGAAAAAGTTAGTTTTGGTATAAGTTAGGTTTTTTCGAAAAAGTTAGTTTTGGTATAAGTTAGGTTTTTTAGAAAAAGTTAGTTTTGGTATAAGTTAGGTTTTTTCGAAAAAGTTAGTTTTGGTATAAGTTAGGTTTTTTAGAAAAAGTTAGTTTTGGTATAAGTTAGGTTTTTATGAAAAAGTTAGGTTTTTTTCGAAAAAGTTAGTTTTGGTAAAAGTTAGGTTTTTAAGAAAAAGTTAGTTTTGGTATAAGTTAGGTTTTTTCGAAAAAGTTAGTTTTGGTATAAGTTAGGTTTTTATGAAAAAGTAAGGTTTTTAGAAAAAGTTAGTTTTGGTATAAGTTAGGTTTTTATGAAAAAGTTAGTTTTGGTATAAGTTAGGTTTTTTCGAAAAAGTTAGTTTTGGTATAAGTTAGGTTTTTTAGAAAAAGTTAGGTTTTTAAGAAAAAGTTAATTTTGGTATAAGTTAGGTTTTTGAGAAAATGCTAGGTTTTTTCGAAAAAGTTAGTTTTGGTAAAAGTTAGGTTTTTTCGAAAAAGTTAGTTTTGGTATAAGTTAGGTTTTTTCGAAAAAGTTAGTTTTGGTATAAGTTAGGTTTTTTAGAAAAAGTGAGTTTTGGTATAAGTTAGGTTTTTTCGAAAAAGTTAGTTTTGGTATAAGTTAGGTTTTTTCGAAAAAGTTAGTTTTGGTATGAGTTAGGTTTTTTCGAAAAAGTTAGTTTTGGTAAAAGTTAGGTTTTTTCGAAAAAGTTAGGTTTTTTAGAAAAAGTTAGGTTTTTAAGAAAAAGTTAATTTTGGTATAAGTTAGGTTTTTGAGAAAAAGCTAGGTTTTTAAGAATAAGTTAGTTTTGGTAAAAGATAGGTTTTTTCGAAAAAGTTAGTTTTGGTATAAGTTAGGTTTTTTCGAAAAAGTTAGTTTTGGTATAAGTTAGGTTTTTTAGAAAAAGTGAGTTTTGGTATAAGTTAGGTTTTTTCGAAAAAGTTAGTTTTTTTATAAGTTAGGTTTTTTCGAAAAAGTTAGTTTTGGTATAAGTTAGGTTTTTGAGAAAAAGTTAGTTTTGGTATAAGTTAGGTTTTTAAGAAAAAGTTAGTTTTGGTATAAGTTAGGTTTTTTCGAAAAAGTAAGGTTTTTAAGAAAAAGTTAGTTTTGGTATAAGTTAGGTTTTTTCGAAAAAGTTAGTTTTGGTATAAATTAGGTTTTTTAGAAAAAGTTAGTTTTGGTATAAGTTAGGTTTTTATGAAAAAGTTAGGTTTTTAAGAAAAAGTTAGTTTTGGTATAAGTTAGGTTTTTTCGAAAAAGTTAGTTTTGGTATAAGTTAGGTTTTTATGAAAAAGTAAGGTTTTTAGAAAAATTTAGTTTTGGTATAAGTTAGGTTTTTATGAAAAAGTTAGTTTTGGTATAAGTTAGGTTTTTTCGAAAAAGTTAGTTTTGGTATAAGTTAGGTTTTTTAGAAAAAGTTAGGTTTTTAAGAAAAAGTTAATTTTGGTATAAGTTAGGTTTTTGAGAAAATGCTAGGTTTTTTCGAAAAAGTTAGTTTTGGTAAAAGTTAGGTTTTTTCGAAAAAGTTAGTTTTGGTATAAGTTAGGTTTTTTCGAAAAAGTTAGTTTTGGTATAAGTTAGGTTTTTTAGAAAAAGTGAGTTTTGGTATAAGTTAGGTTTTTTCGAAAAAGTTAGTTTTTTTATAAGTTAGGTTTTTTCGAAAAAGTTAGTTTTGGTATGAGTTAGGTTTTTTCGAAAAAGTTAGTTTTGGTAAAAGTTAGGTTTTTTAGAAAAAGTTAGGTTTTTTAGAAAAAGTTAGGTTTTTAAGAAAAAGTTAATTTTGGTATAAGTTAGGTTTTTGAGAAAAAGCTAGGTTTTTAAGAATAAGTTAGTTTTGGTAAAAGATAGGTTTTTTCGAAAAAGTTAGTTTTGGTATAAGTTCGGTTTTTTCGAAAAAGTTAGTTTTGGTATAAGTTAGGTTTTTTAGAAAAAGTGAGTTTTGGTATAAGTTAGGTTTTTTCGAAAAAGTTAGTTTTTTTATAAGTTAGGTTTTTTCGAAAAAGTTAGTTTTGGTATAAGTTAGGTTTTTGAGAAAAAGTTAGTTTTGGTATAAGTTAGGTTTTTAAGAAAAAGTTAGTTTTGGTATAAGTTAGGTTTTTTCGAAAAAGTAAGGTTTTTAAGAAAAAGTTAGTTTTGGTATAAGTTAGGTTTTTTCGAAAAAGTTAGTTTTGGTATAAATTAGGTTTTTTAGAAAAAGTTAGTTTTGGTATAAGTTAGGTTTTTATGAAAAAGTTAGGTTTTTTCGAAAAAGTTAGTTTTGGTAAAAGTTAGGTTTTTAAGAAAAAGTTAGTTTTGGTATAAGTTAGGTTTTTATGAAAAAGTTAGGTTTTTTCGAAAAAGTTAGTTTTGGTAAAAGTTAGATTTTTAAGAAAAAGTTAGTTTTGGTATAAGTTAGGTTTTTATGAAAAAGTTAGGTTTTTTCGAAAAAGTTAGTTTTGGTAAAAGTTAGGTTTTTTCGAAAAAGTAAGGTTTTTTAGAAAAAGTTAGTTTTGGTATAAGTTAGGTTTTTTCGAAAAAGTTAGTTTGGGTATAAGTTAGGTTTTTAAGAAAAAGTTAGTTTTGGTATAAGTTAGGATTTTTCGAAAAAGTTAGTTTTTTTATAAGTTAGGTTTTTTCGAAAAAGTTAGTTTTGGAATGAGTTATTTTTTTTTGAAAAAGTTAGTTTTGGTAAAAGTTAGGTTTTTTCGAAAAAGTTAGGTTTTTTAGAAAAAGTTAGGTTTTTTCGAAAAAGTTAGTTTTGGTAAAAGTTAGGTTTTTTCGAAAAAGTTAGGTTTTTTCGAAAAAGTTAGTTTTGGTATAAGTTAGGTTTTTTCGAAAAAGTTAGTTTTGGTATAAGTTAGGTTTTTTAGAAAAAGTGAGTTTTGGTATAAGTTAGGTTTTTTCGAAAAAGTTATTTTTTTTATAAGTTAGGTTTTTTCGAAAAAGTTAGTTTTGGTATGAGTTAGGTTTTTTCGAAAAAGTTAGTTTTGGTAAAAGTTAGGTTTTTTCGAAAAAGTTAGGTTTTTTAGAAAAAGTTAGGTTTTTAAGAAAAAGTTAATTTTGGTATAAGTTAGGTTTTTGAGAAAAAGCTAGGTTTTTTAGAATAAGTTAGTTTTGGTAAAAGATAGGTTTTTAAGAAAAAGTTAATTTTGGTATAAGTTAGGTTTTTTAGAAAAAAGTTAGTTTTGGGTAAAAGTTAGGTTTTTCGAAAAAGTAAGGTTTTTTAGAAAAAGTTAGTTTTGGTATAAGTTAGGTTTTTTCGAAAAAGTTAGTTTTTTTATAAGTTAGGTTTTTTCGAAAAAGTTAGTTTTGGTAAAAGTTAGGTTATTTCGAAAAAGTTAGTTTTTTTCTAGGTTAGGTTTTTTCGAAAAAGTTAGTTTTGGTATGAGTTAGGTTTTTTCGAAAAAGTTAGTTTTGGTTTAAGTTAGGTTTTTTCGAAAAAGTTAGTATTGGTATAAGTTAGGTTTTTTAGAAAAAGTTAGGTTTTTAAGAAAAAGTTAGTTTTTTTATAAGTTAGGTTTTTTAGAATAAGTTAGTTTTGGTAAAAGTTAGGTTTTTTCGAAAAAGTTAGGTTTTTTAGAAAAAGTTAGGTTTTTAAGAAAAAGTTAGTTTTTTTATAAGTTAGGTTTTTTCGAAAAAGTTAGTTTTGGTAAAAGTTAGATTTTTTCGAAAAAGTTAGGTTTTTTAGAAAAAGTTAGGTTTTTTCGAAAAAGTAAGTTTTTTTATAAGTTAGGTTTTTTAGAATAAGTTAGTTTTGGTAAAAGTTAGGTTTTTTCGAAAAAGTTAGTTTTGGTATAAGTTAGGTTTTTTCGAAAAAGTTAGTTTTGGTATAAGTAAGGTTTTTTAGAAAAAGTTAGTTTTGGTATAAGTTAGTTTTTTTAGAAAAAGTTAGTTTTGGTATAAGTTAGGTTTTTTCGAAAAAGTTAGTTTTTTTATAAGTTAGGTTTTTTTCGAAAAAGTTAGTTTTGGTATGAGTTAGGTTTTTTCGAAAAAGTTAGTTTTGGTATAAGTTAGGTTTTTTCGAAAAAGTTAGTATTGGTATACGTTAGGTTTTTTAGAAAAAGTTAGTTTTGGTATAAGTTAGGTTTTTTAGAAAAAGTTAGTTTTGGTATAAGTTAGGTTTTTTAGAAAAAGTTAGTTTTGGTATAAGTTAGGTTTTTATGAAAAAGTTAGGTGTTTTCGAAAAAGTTAGTTTTGGTAAAAGTTAGGTTTTTTCGAAAAAGTTAGTTTTGGTATAAGTTAGGTTTTTCGAAAAAGTTAGTTTTGGTATAAGTTAGGTTTTTCGAAAAAGTTAGTTTTGGTATAAGTTAGGTTTTTTAGAAAAAGTTAGTTTTGGTATAAGTTAGGTTTTTTCGAAAAAGTTAGTTTTGGTATAAGTTAGGTTTTTTCGAAAAAGTTAGGTTTTTTCGAAAAAGTTAGTTTTGGTATAAGTTAGGTTTTTTCGAAAAAGTTAGTTTTGGTAAAAGTTAGGTTTTTTAGAAAAAGTTAGGTTTTTTAGAAAAAGTGGAGTTTTGGTATAAGTTAGGTTTTTTCGAAAAAGTTAGTTTTTTTATAAGTTAGGTTTTTTCGAAAAAGTTAGTTTTGGTAAAAGTTAGGTTTTTTCGAAAAAGTTAGGTTTTTTCGAAAAAGTTAGTTTTGGTATAAGTTAGGTTTTTTAGAAAAAGTTAGTTTTGGTATAAGTTAGGTTTTTTCGAAAAAGTTAGTTTTGGTATAAGTTGGGTTTTTTTCTTAAAAGTTAGTTTTGGTATAAGTTAGGCTTTTAAGATAAAGTTAGTTTTGGTATAAGTTAGGTTTTTTAGAAAAAGTTAGTTTTGGTAAAAGTTAGGTTTTTTAGAAAAAGTTAGGTTTTTTAGAAAAAGTGAGTTTTGGTATAAGTTAGGTTTTTTCGAAAAAGTTAGTTTTTTTATAAGTTAGGTTTTTTCGAAAAAGTTAGTTTTGGTAAAAGTTAGGTTTTTAAAAAAAGTTAGGTTTTTTCGAAAAAGTTAGTTTTGGTATAAGTTAGGTTTTTAGAAAAAGTTAGTTTTGGTAAAAGTTAGGTTTTTTAGAAAAAGTTAGGTTTTTTAGAAAAAGTGAGTTTTGGTATAAGTTAGGTTTTTTCGAAAAAGTTAGTTTTTTTATAAGTTAGGTTTTTTCGAAAAAGTTAGTTTTGGTAAAAGTTAGGTTTTTTCGAAAAAGTTAGGTTTTTTCGAAAAAGTTAGGTTTTTAAGAAAAAGTTAGTTTTGGTATAAGTTAGGTTTTTAAGAAAAAGTTAGTTTTGGTATAAGTTAGGTTTTTTCGAAAAAGTTAGTTTTGGTATAAGTTAGGTTTTTAAGAAAAAGTTAGTTTTGGTTTAAGTTAGGTTTTTTCGAAAAAGTTAGTTTTGGTATAAGTTAGGTTTTTGAGAAAAAGTTAGTTTTGGTATAAGTTAGGTTTTTTAGAAAAAGTTAGTTTTGGTATAAGTTAGGTTTTTAAGAAAAAGTTAGGTTTTTAAGAAAAAGTTAGTTTTGGTATAAGTTAGGTTTTTAAGAAAAAGTTAGTTTTGGTATAAGTTAGGTTTTTTCGAAAAAGTTAGTTTTGGTATAAGTTAGGTTTTCTCGAAAAAGTTAGTTTTGGTATAAGTTAGGTTTTTAAGAAAAAGTTAGGTTTTTAAGAAAAAGTGAGTTTTGGTATAAGTTAGGTTTTTGAGAAAAAGTTAGTTTTGGTATAAGTTAGGTTTTTAAGAAAAAGTTAGGTTTTTAAGAAAAAGTTAATTTTGGTATAAGTTAGGTTTTTGAGAAAAAGTTAGGTTTTTTAGAATAAGTTAGTTTTGGTAAAAGTTAGGTTTTTTCGAAAAAGTTAGTTTTGGTATAAGTTAGGTTTTTGAGAAAAAGTTAGTTTTGGTATAAGTTAGGTTTTTAAGAAAAAGTTAGGTTTTTTCGAAAAAGTTAGTTTTGGTATAAGTTAGGTTTTTTCGAAAAAGTTAGTTTTGGTATAAGTTAGGTTTTTTCGAAAAAGTTAGTTTTGGTATAAGTTAGGTTTTTTTAGAAAAAGTTAGTTTTGGTATAAGTTAGGTTTTTAAGAAAAAGTTAGTTTTGGTATAAGTTAGGTTTTTTCGAAAAAGTTAGTTTTGGTATAAGTTAGGTTTTTAAGAAAAAGTTAGTTTTGGTTTAAGTTAGGTTTTTTCGAAAAAGTTAGTTTTGGTATAAGTTAGGTTTTTGAGAAAAAGTTAGTTTTGGTATAAGTTAGGTTTTTTAGAAAAAGTTAGTTTTGGTATAAGTTAGGTTTTTAAGAAAAAGTTAGGTTTTTAAGAAAAAGTTAGTTTTGGTATAAGTTAGGTTTTTAAGAAAAAGTTAGTTTTGGTATAAGTTAGGTTTTTTCGAAAAAGTTAGTTTTTTTATAAGTTAGGTTTTTTCGAAAAAGTTAGTTTTGGTAAAAGTTAGGTTTTTTCGAAAAAGTTAGGTTTTTTCGAAAAAGTTAGTTTTGGTATAAGTTAGGTTTTTTAGAAAAAGTTAGTTTTGGTATAAGTTAGGTTTTTTCGAAAAAGTTAGTTTTGGTATAAGTTGGGTTTTTTTCTTAAAAGTTAGTTTTGGTATAAGTTAGGCTTTTAAGATAAAGTTAGTTTTGGTATAAGTTAGGTTTTTTAGAAAAAGTTAGTTTTGGTAAAAGTTAGGTTTTTTAGAAAAAGTTAGGTTTTTTAGAAAAAGTGAGTTTTGGTATAAGTTAGGTTTTTTCGAAAAAGTTAGTTTTTTTATAAGTTAGGTTTTTTCGAAAAAGTTAGTTTTGGTAAAAGTTAGGTTTTTAAAAAAAGTTAGGTTTTTTCGAAAAAGTTAGTTTTGGTATAAGTTAGGTTTTTAGAAAAAGTTAGTTTTGGTAAAAGTTAGGTTTTTTAGAAAAAGTTAGGTTTTTTAGAAAAAGTGAGTTTTGGTATAAGTTAGGTTTTTTCAAAAAAGTTAGTTTTTTTATAAGTTAGGTTTTTTCGAAAAAGTTAGTTTTGGTAAAAGTTAGGTTTTTTCGAAAAAGTTAGGTTTTTTCGAAAAAGTTAGGTTTTTAAGAAAAAGTTAGTTTTGGTATAAGTTAGGTTTTTAAGAAAAAGTTAGTTTTGGTATAAGTTAGGTTTTTTCGAAAAAGTTAGTTTTGGTATAAGTTAGGTTTTTAAGAAAAAGTTAGTTTTGGTTTAAGTTAGGTTTTTTCGAAAAAGTTAGTTTTGGTATAAGTTAGGTTTTTGAGAAAAAGTTAGTTTTGGTATAAGTTAGGTTTTTTAGAAAAAGTTAGTTTTGGTATAAGTTAGGTTTTTAAGAAAAAGTTAGGTTTTTAAGAAAAAGTTAGTTTTGGTATAAGTTAGGTTTTTAAGAAAAAGTTAGTTTTGGTATAAGTTAGGTTTTTTCGAAAAAGTTAGTTTTGGTATAAGTTAGGTTTTCTCGAAAAAGTTAGTTTTGGTATAAGTTAGGTTTTTAAGAAAAAGTTAGGTTTTTAAGAAAAAGTGAGTTTTGGTATAAGTTAGGTTTTTGAGAAAAAGTTAGTTTTGGTATAAGTTAGGTTTTTAAGAAAAAGTTAGGTTTTTAAGAAAAAGTTAATTTTGGTATAAGTTAGGTTTTTGAGAAAAAGTTAGGTTTTTTAGAATAAGTTAGTTTTGGTAAAAGTTAGGTTTTTTCGAAAAAGTTAGTTTTGGTATAAGTTAGGTTTTTGAGAAAAAGTTAGTTTTGGTATAAGTTAGGTTTTTAAGAAAAAGTTAGGTTTTTTCGAAAAAGTTAGTTTTGGTATAAGTTAGGTTTTTTCGAAAAAGTTAGTTTTGGTATAAGTTAGGTTTTTTCGAAAAAGTTAGTTTTGGTATAAGTTAGGTTTTTTTAGAAAAAGTTAGTTTTGGTAAAAGTTAGGTTTTTTAGAAAAAGTTAGGTTTTTTCGAAAAAGTTAGTTTTGGTATAAGTTAGGTTTTTTCGAAAAAGTTAGTTTTGGTATAAGTTAGGTTTTTTCGAAAAAGTTAGTTTTGGTATAAGTTAGGTTTTTGAGAAAAAGTTAGTTTTGGTATAAGTTAGGTTTTTAAGAAAAAGTTAGGTTTTTTCGAAAAAGTTAGTTTTGGTATAAGTTAGGTTTTTTCGAAAAAGTTAGTTTTGGTATAAGTTAGGTTTTTTCGAAAAAGTTAGTTTTGGTATAAGTTAGGTTTTTTAGAAAAAGTTAGTTTTGGTAAAAGTTAGGTTTTTAAGAAAAAGTTAGGTTTTTTCGAAAAAGTTAGTTTTGGTATAAGTTAGGTTTTTTCGAAAAAGTTAGTTTTGGTATAAGTTAGGTTTTTTCGAAAAAGTTAGTTTTGGTATAAGTTAGGTTTTTTCGAAAAAGTTAGTTTTGGTATAAATTAGGTTTTTTCGAAAAAGTTAGTTTTGGTATAAGTTAGGTTTTTTTAGAAAAAGTTAGTTTTGTTATAAGTTAGGTTTTTAAGAAAAAGTTAGTTTTGGTATAAGTTAGGTTTTTTCGAAAAAGTTAGTTTTGGTATAAGTTAGGTTTTTATGAAAAAGTTAGGTTTTTTAGAAAAAGTTAGTTTTGGTATAAGTTAGGTTTTTTAGAAAAAGTTAGTTTGGTATAAGTTAGGTTTTTTCGAAAAAGTTAGTTTTGGTATAAGTTAGGTTTTTTAGAAAAAGTTAGTTTTGGTATAAGTTAGGTTTTTTCGAAAAAGTTAGTTTTGGTATAAGTTAGGTTTTTTAGAAAAAGTTAGTTTTGGTATAAGTTAGGTTTTTATGAAAAAGTTAGGTTTTTTCGAAAAAGTTAGTTTTGGTAAAAGTTAGGTTTTTTCGAAAAAGTAAGGTTTTTTAGAAAAAGTTAGTTTTGGTATAAGTTAGGTTTTTATGAAAAAGTTAGTTTTGGTATAAGTTAGGTTTTTTCGAAAAAGTTAGTTTTGGTATAAGTTAGGTTTTTTAGAAAAAGTTAGGTTTTTAAGAAAAAGTTAATTTTGGTATAAGTTAGGTTTTTGAGAAAAAGCTAGGTTTTTTAGAATAAGTTAGTTTTGGTAAAAGTTAGGTTTTTTCGAAAAAGTTAGTTTTGGTATAAGTTAGGTTTTTTCGAAAAAGTTAGTTTTGGTATAAGTTAGGTTTTTTAGAAAAAGTGAGTTTTGGTATAAGTTAGGTTTTTTCGAAAAAGTTAGTTTTTTTATAAGTTAGGTTTTTTCGAAAAAGTTAGTTTTGGTATGAGTTAGGTTTTTTCGAAAAAGTTAGTTTTGGTATAAGTTAGGTTTTTTAGAAAAAGTTAGGTTTTTAAGAAAAAGTTAATTTTGGTATAAGTTAGGTTTTTGAGAAAAAGCTAGGTTTTTTAGAATAAGTTAGTTTTGGTAAAAGATAGGTTTTTTCGAAAAAGTTAGTTTTGGTATAAGTTAGGTTTTTTCGAAAAAGTTAGTTTTGGTATAAGTTAGGTTTTTTAAGAAAAAGTGAGTTTTGGTATAAGTTAGGTTTTTTCGAAAAAGTTAGTTTTTTTATAAGTTAGGTTTTTTCGAAAAAGTTAGTTTTGGTATGAGTAAGGTTTTTTCGAAAAAGTTAGTTTTGGTATAAGTTAGGTTTTTTCGAAAAAGTTAGTATTGGTATAAGTTAGGTTTTTTCTTAAAAGTTAGTTTTGGTATAAGTTAGGTTTTTTAGAATAAGTTAGTTTTGGTATAAGTTAGGTTTTTTAGAAAAAGTTAGTTTTGGTATAAGTTAGGTTTTTATGAAAAAGTTAGGTTTTTTCGAAAAAGTTAGTTTTGGTAAAAGTTAGGTTTTTAAGAAAAAGTTAGTTTTGGTATAAGTTAGGTTTTTATGAAAAAGTTAGGTTTTTTCGAAAAAGTTAGTTTTGGTAAAAGTTAGGTTTTTAAGAAAAAGTTAGTTTTGGTATAAGTTAGGTTTTTATGAAAAAGTTAGGTTTTTTCGAAAAAGTTAGTTTTGGTAAAAGTTAGGTTTTTTCGAAAAAGTAAGGTTTTTTAGAAAAAGTTAGTTTTGGTATAAGTTAGGTTTTTTTCGAAAAAGTTAGTTTGGGTATAAGTTAGGTTTTTAAGAAAAAGTTAGTTTTGGTATAAGTTAGGTTTTTTCGAAAAAGTTAGTTTTGGTATAAGTTAGGTTTTTAAGAAAAAGTTAATTTTGGTATAAGTTAGGTTTTTTAGAAAAAGTTAGTTTTGGTAAAAGTTAGGTTTTTTCGAAAAAGTAAGGTTTTTTAGAAAAAGTTAGTTTTGGTATAAGTTAGGTTTTTTCGAAAAAGTTAGTTTTTTTATAAGTTAGGTTTTTTCGAAAAAGTTAGTTTTGGTAAAAGTTAGGTTTTTTCGAAAAAGTTAGGTTTTTTAGAAAAAGTAAGGTTTTTAAGAAAAAGTTAATTTTGGTATAAGTTAGGTTTTTGAGAAAAAGTTAGGTTTTTTAGAATAAGTTAGTTTTGGTAAAAGTTAGGTTTTTTCGAAAAAGTTAGTTTTGGTATAAGTTAGGTTTTTTCGAAAAAGTTAGTTTTGGTATAAGTAAGGTTTTTTAGAAAAAGTTAGTTTTGGTATAAGTTAGGTTTTTTAGAAAAAGTTAGTTTTGGTATAAGTTAGGTTTTTTCGAAAAAGTTAGTTTTTTTATAAGTTAGGTTTTTTCGAAAAAGTTAGTTTTGGTATGAGTTAGGTTTTTTCGAAAAAGTTGGTTTTGGTATAAGTTAGGTTTTTTCGAAAAAGTTAGTATTGGTTGTAAGTTAGGTTTTTTAGAAAAAGTTAGTTTTGGTATAAGTTAGGTTTTTTAGAAAAAGTTAGTTTTGGTATAAGTTAGGTTTTTTAGAAAAAGTTAGTTTTGGTATAAGTTAGGTTTTTTCGAAAAAGTTAGTTTTGGTATAAGTTAGGTTTTTAAGAAAAAGTTAGTTTTGTAATAAGTTAGGTTTTTTCGAAAAAGTTAGTTTTGGTATAAGTTAGGTTTTTTAGAAAAAGTTAGGTTTTTAAGAAAAAGTTAATTTTGGTATAAGTTAGGTTTTTGAGAAAAAGTAAGGTTTTTTCGAAAAAGTTAGTTTTGGTATAAGTTAGGTTTTTTCGAAAAAGTTAGTTTTGGTATAAGTTAGGTTTTTTCGAAAAAGTTAGTTTTGGTATAAGTTAGGTTTTTAAGAAAAAGTTAATTTTGGTATAAGTTAGGTTTTTTAGAAAAAGTTAGTTTTGGTAAAAGTTAGGTTTTTTCGAAAAAGTAAGGTTTTTTAGAAAAAGTTAGTTTTGGTATAAGTTAGGTTTTTTCGAAAAAGTTAGTTTTTTTATAAGTTAGGTTTTTTCGAAAAAGTTAGTTTTGGTAAAAGTTAGGTTTTTTCGAAAAAGTTAGGTTTTTTAGAAAAAGTAAGGTTATTAAGAAAAAGTTAATTTTGGTATAAGTTAGGTTTTTGAGAAAAAGTTAGGTGTTTTAGAATAAGTTAGTTTTGGTATAAGTTAGGTTTTTTCGAAAAAGTTAGTATTGGTATAAGTTAGGTTTTTTCGAAAAAGTTAGTTTTGGTATAAGTAAGGTTTTTTAGAAAAAGTTAGTTTTGGTATAAGTTAGGTTTTTTAGAAAAAGTTAGTTTTGGTATAAGTTAGGTTTTTTCGAAAAAGTTAGTTTTTTTATAAGTTAGGTTTTTTCGAAAAAGTTAGTTTTGGTATGAGTTAGGTTTTTTCGAAAAAGTTGGTTTTGGTATAAGTTAGGTTTTTTCGAAAAAGTTAGTTTTGGTATAAGTTAGGTTTTTTAGAAAAAGTTAGTTTTGGTATAAGTTAGGTTTTTTAGAAAAAGTTAGGTTTTTTGGTAAAAGTTAGGTTTTTTCGAAAAAGTTGGTTTTGGTATAAGTTAGGTTTTTTCGAAAAAGTTAGTTTTGGTATAAGTTAGGTTTTTTCGAAAAAGTTAGTTTTGGTATGAGTTAGGTTTTTTAGAAAAAGTTAGTTTTGGTAAAAGTTAGGTTTTTATGAAAAAGTTAGGTTTTTTCGAAAAAGTTAGTTTTGGTAAAAGTTAGGTTTTTTCGAAAAAGTTAGTTTTGGTATAAGTTAGGTTTTTTCGAAAAAGTAAGTTTTGGTAAAAGTTAGGTTTTTTCGAAAAAGTTAGGTTTTTTCGAAAAAGTTAGTTTTGGTATAAATTAGGTTTTTTCGAAAAAGTTAGTTTTGGTATAAGTTAGGTTTTTTAGAAAAAGTTAGGTTTTTTGGTAAAAGTTAGGTTTTTTCGAAAAAGTTAGTTTTGGTATAAGTTAGGTTTTTTCGAAAAAGTTAGTTTTGGTATAAGTTAGGTTTTTTAGAAAAAGTTAGTTTTGGTATAAGTTAGGTTTTTAAGAAAAAGTTAGTTTTGGTATAAGTTAGGTTTTTTCGAAAAAGTTAGTTTTGGTATAAGTTAGGTTTTTTAGAAAAAGTTAGGTTTTTTCGAAAAAGTTAGTTTTGGTATAAGTTAGGTTTTTAAGAAAAAGTTAGTTTTGGAATAAGTTAGGTTTTTTCGAAAAAGTTAGTTTTGGTATAAGTTAGGTTTTTTCGAAAAAGTTAGGTTTTTTAGAAAAAGTTAGTTTTGGTATAAGTTAGGTTTTTTCGAAAAAGTTAGTTTTGGTATAAGTTAGGTTTTTAAGAAAAAGTTAGTTTTGGTATAAGTTAGGTTTTTAAGAAAAAGTTAGATTTTTAAGAAAAAGTTAGGTTTTTAAGAAAAAGTTAGTTTTGGTATAAGTTAGGTTTTTGAGAAAAAGTTAGGTTTTTTATAATAAGTTAGTTTTGGTAAAAGTTAGGTTTTTTAGAAAAAGTTAGGTTTTTTCGAAAAAGTTAGTTTTGGTATAAGTTAGGTTTTTAAGAAAAAGTTAGATTTGGTATAAGTTAGGTTTTTGAGAAAAAGTTAGTTTTGGTACAAGTTAGGTTTTTGAGAAAAAGTTAGTTTTGGTATAAGTTAGGTTTTTAAGAAAAAGTTAGTTTTGGTATAAGTTAGGTTTTTTCGAAAAAGTTAGTTTTGGTATAAGTTAGGTTTTTAAGAAAAAGTTAGTTTTGGTATAAGTTAGGTTTTTTCGAAAAAGTTAGGTTTTTTCGAAAAAGTTAGTTTTGGTATAAGTTAGGTTTTTAAGAAAAAGTTAGTTTTGGTATAAGTTAGGTTTTTTCGAAAAAGTTAGTTTTGGTATAAGTTAGGTTTTTAAGAAAAAGTTAGATTTTTAAGAAAAAGTTAGTTTTGGTATAAGTTAGGTTTTTAAGAAAAAGTTAGTTTTGGTATAAGTTAGGTTTTTTCGAAAAAGTTAGTTTTGGTATAAGTTAGGTTTTTAAGAAAAAGTTAGATTTTTAAGAAAAAGTTAGGTTTTTAAGAAAAAGTTAGTTTTGGTATAAGTTAGGTTTTTGAGAAAAAGTTAGGTTTTTTATAATAAGTTAGTTTTGGTAAAAGTTAGGTTTTTTAGAAAAAGTTAGGCTTTTTCGAAAAAGTTAGTTTTGGTATAAGTTAGGTTTTTTCAAAAAAGTTAGTTTTGGTATAAGTTAGGTTTTTTCGAAAAAGTTAGTTTTGGTACAAGTTAGGTTTTTGAGAAAAAGTTAGTTTTGGTATAAGTTAGGTTTTTAAGAAAAAGTTAGTTTTGGTATAAGTTAGGTTTTTAAGAAAAAGTTAGTTTTGGTATGAGTTAGGTTTTTTCGAAAAAGTTAGTATTGGTATAAGTTAGGTTTTTTCGAAAAAGTTAGTTTGGGTATAAGTTAGGTTTTTTAGAAAAAGTTAGTTTTGGTATAAGTTAGGTTTTTTAGAAAAAGTTAGTTTTGGTATAAGTTAGGTTTTTTCGAAAAAGTTAGTTTTGGTATAAGTTAGGTTTTTAAGAAAAAGTTAGTTTTGGTATAAGTTAGGTTTTTAAGAAAAAGTTAGTTTTGGTATAAGTTAGGTTTTTTCGAAAAAGTTAGTTTTGGTATAAGTTAGGTTGTTATGAGAAAGTTAGGTTTTTTCGAAAAAGTTAGTTTTGGTAAAAGTTAGGTTTTTAAGAAAAAGTTAGTTTTGGTATAAGTTAGGTTTTTTCGAAAAAGTTAGTTTTGGTATAAGTTAGGTTTTTATGAAAAAGTTAGTTTTGGTATAAGTTAGGTTTTTTCGAAAAAGTTAGTTTTGGTATAAGTTAGGTTTTTTCGAAAAAGTTAGTTTTGGTATAAGTTAGGTTTTTAAGAAAAAGTTAGTTTTGGTATAAGTTAGGTTTTTAAGAAAAAGTTAGTTTTGGTATAAGTTAGGTTTTTTCGAAAAAGTTAGTTTTGGTATAAGTTAGGTTTTTAAGAAAAAGTTAGATTTTTAAGAAAAAGTTAGGTTTTTAAGAAAAAGTTAGTTTTGGTATAAGTTAGGTTTTTGAGAAAAAGTTAAGTTTTTTATAATAAGTTAGTTTTGGTATAAGTTAGGTTTTTTAGAAAAAGTTAGGTTTTTTCGAAAAAGTTAGTTTTGGTATAAGTTAGGTTTTTTCAAAAAAGTTAGTTTTGGTATAAGTTAGGTTTTTTCGAAAAAGTTAGTTTTGGCATAAGTTAGGTTTTTTCGAAAAAGTTAGTTTTGGTATAAGTTAGGTTTTTAAGAAAAAGTTAAGTTTTTTCGAAAAAGTTAGTTTTGGTATAAGTTAGGTTTTTAAGAAAAAGTTAGTTTTGGTATAAGTTAGGTTTTTTCGAAAAAGTTAGTTTTGGTATAAGTTAGGTTTTTATGAAAAAGTTAGGTTTTTTCTAAAAAGTTAGTTTTGGTAAAAGTTAGGTTTTTTCGAAAAAGTAAGGTTTTTTAGAAAAAGTTAGTTTTGGTATAAGTTAGGTTTTTAAGAAAAAGTTAGTTTTGGTATAAGTTAGGTTTTTAAGAAAAAGTTAGTTTTGGTATAAGTTAGGTTTTTTCGAAAAAGTTAGTTTTGGTATAAGTTAGGTTGTTATGAGAAAGTTAGGTTTTTTCGAAAAAGTTAGTTTTGGTAAAAGTTAGGTTTTTAAGAAAAAGTTAGTTTTGGTATAAGTTAGGTTTTTTCGAAAAAGTTAGTTTTGGTATAAGTTAGGTTTTTATGAAAAAGTTAGTTTTGGTATAAGTTAGGTTTTTTCGAAAAAGTTAGTTTTGGTATAAGTTAGGTTTTTTCGAAAAAGTTAGTTTTGGTATAAGTTAGGTTTTTAAGAAAAAGTTAGTTTTGGTATAAGTTAGGTTTTTAAGAAAAAGTTAGTATTGGTATAAGTTAGGTTTTTTCGAAAAAGTTAGTTTTGGTATAAGTTAGGTTTTTAAGAAAAAGTTAGATTTTTAAGAAAAAGTTAGGTTTTTAAGAAAAAGTTAGTTTTGGTATAAGTTAGGTTTTTGAGAAAAAGTTAAGTTTTTTATAATAAGTTAGTTTTGGTATAAGTTAGGTTTTTTAGAAAAAGTTAGGTTTTTTCGAAAAAGTTAGTTTTGGTATAAGTTAGGTTTTTTCAAAAAAGTTAGTTTTGGTATAAGTTAGGTTTTTTCGAAAAAGTTAGTTTTGGCATAAGTTAGGTTTTTTCGAAAAAGTTAGTTTTGGTATAAGTTAGGTTTTTATGAAAAAGTTAGGTTTTTTCGAAAAAGTTAGTTTTGGTATAAGTTAGGTTTTTAAGAAAAAGTTAGTTTTGGTATAAGTTAGGTTTTTTCGAAAAAGTTAGTTTTGTTATAAGTTAGGTTTTTGAGAAAAAGTTAGTTTTGGTATAAGTTAGGTTTTTTAGAAAAAGTTAGTTTTGGTATAAGTTAGGTTTTTTCGAAAAAGTTAGTTTTGGTATAAGTTAGGTTTTTTCGAAAAAGTTAGTTTTGGTATAAATTAGGTTTTTATGAAAAAGTTAGTTTTGTTATAAGTTAGGTTTTTAAGAAAAAGTTAGATTTTTAAGAAAAAGTTAGGTTTTTAAGAAAAAGTTAGTTTTGGTATAAGTAAGGTTTTTTCGAAAAAGTTAGTTTTGGTATAAGTTAGGTTTTTAAGAAAAAGTTAGTTTTGGTATAAGTTAGGTTTTTTCGAAAAAGTTAGTTTTGGTATAAGTTAGGTTTTTTCGAAAAAGTTAGTTTTGGTATAAGTTAGGTTTTTTCGAAAAAGTTAGTTTTGGTAAAAGTTAGGTTTTTTCGAAAAAGTTAGTTTTGGTATAAGTTAGGTTTTTAAGAAAAAGTTAGTTTTGGTATAAGTTAGGTTTTTAAGAAAAAGTTAGTTTTGGTATGAGTTAGGTTTTTTCGAAAAAGTTAGTATTGGTATAAGTTAGGTTTTTTCGAAAAAGTTAGTTTTGGTATAAGTTAGGTTTTTAAGAAAAAGTTAGTTTTGGTATAAGTTAGGTTTTTAAGAAAAAGTTAGTTTTGGTATAAGTTAGGTTTTTTCGAAAAAGTTAGTTTTGGTATAAGTAAGGTTGTTATGAGAAAGTTAGGTTTTTTCGAAAAAGTTAGTTTTGGTAAAAGTTAGGTTTTTAAGAAAAAGTTAGTTTTGGTATAAGTTAGGTTTTTTCGAAAAAGTTAGTTTTGGTATAAGTTAGGTTTTTATGAAAAAGTTAGGTTTTTTCGAAAAAGTTAGTTTTGGTAAAAGTTAGGTTTTTTCAAAAAAGTAAGGTTTTTTAGAAAAAGTTAGTTTTGGTATAAGTTAGGTTTTTTCGAAAAAGTTAGTTTTGGTATAAGTTAGGTTTTTTCGAAAAAGTTAGTTTTGGTATAAGTTAGGTTTTTTTAGAAAAAGTTAGTTTTGGTATAAGTTAGGTTTTTTCGAAAAAGTTAGTTTTGGTAAAAGTTAGGTTTTTTAGAAAAAGTTAGGTTTTTTAGAAAAAGTGAGTTTTGGTATAAGTTAGGTTTTTTCGAAAAAGTTAGTTTTTTTATAAGTTAGGTTTTTTCGAAAAAGTTAGTTTTGGTATGAGTTAGGTTTTTTCGAAAAAGTTAGTTTTGGTATAAGTTAGGTTTTTTCGAAAAAGTTAGTTTTGGTATAAATTAGGTTTTTTCGAAAAAGTTAGTTTTGGTATAAGTTAGGTTTTTTTAGAAAAAGTTAGTTTTGGTATAAGTTAGGTTTTTTCGAAAAAGTTAGTTTTGGTATAAGTTAGGTTTTTTCGAAAAAGTTAGTTTTTGGTATAAGTTAGGTTTTTAAGAAAAAGTTAGTTTTGGTATAAGTTAGGTTTTTTCGAAAAAGTTAGTTTTGGTATAAGTTAGGTTTTTTTAGAAAAAGTTCGTTTTGGTATAAGTTAGGTTTTTAAGAAAAAGTTAGTTTTGGTAAAAGTTAGGTTTTTTAGAAAAAGTTAGGTTTTTTAGAAAAAGTGAGTTTTGGTATAAGTTAGGTTTTTTCGAAAAAGTTAGTTTTTTCATAAGTTAGGTTTTTTCGAAAAAGTTAGTTTTGGTATGAGTTAGGTTTTTTCGAAAAAGTTAGTTTTGGTATAAGTTAGGTTTTTTCGAAAAAGTTAGTTTTGGTATAAATTAGGTTTTTTCGAAAAAGTTAGTTTTGGTATAAGTTAGGTTTTTTTAGAAAAAGTTAGTTTTGGTATAAGTTAGGTTGTTATGAGAAAGTTAGGTTTTTTCGAAAAAGTTAGTTTTGGTAAAAGTTAGGTTTTTAAGAAAAAGTTAGTTTTGGTATAAGTTAGGTTTTTTCGAAAAAGTAAGTTTTGGTATAAGTTAGGTTTTTATGAAAAAGTTAGGTTTTTTCGAAAAAGTTAGTTTTGGTAAAAGTTAGGTTTTTTCGAAAAAGTAAGGTTTTTTAGAAAAAGTTAGTTTTGGTATAAGTTAGGTTTTTTCGAAAAAGTTAGTTTTGGTATAAGTTAGGTTTTTTAGAAAAAGTTAGTTTTGGTATAAGTTAGGTTTTTTCGAAAAAGTTAGTTTTGGTATAAGTTAGGTTTTTTCGAAAAAGTTAGTTTTGGTATAAGTTAGGTTTTTAAGAAAAAGTTAGTTTTGGTATAAGTTAGGTTTTTATGAAAAAGTTAGGTTTTTTCGAAAAAGTTAGTTTTGGTATAAGTTAGGTTTTTTCGAAAAAGTTAGTTTTGGTATAAGTTAGGTTTTTGAGAAAAAGTTAGTTTTGGTATAAGTTAGGTTTTTTCGAAAAAGTTAGTTTTGGTATAAGTTAGGTTTTTTCGAAAAAGTTAGTTTTGGTATAAATTAGGTTTTTTCGAAAAAGTTAGTTTTGGTATGAGTTAGGTTTTTTCGAAAAAGTTAGTTTTGGTATAAGTTAGGTTTTTATGAAAAAGTTAGGTTTTTTCGAAAAAGTTAGTTTTGGTAAAAGTTAGGTTTTTTCGAAAAAGTTAGTTTTGGTATAAGTTAGGTTTTTTCGAAAAAGTAAGTTTTGGTAAAAGTTAGGTTTTTTCGAAAAAGTTAGGTTTTTTCGAAAAAGTTAGTTTTGGTATAAGTTAGGTTTTTTAGAAAAAGTTAGTTTTGGTATAAGTTAGGTTTTTTAGAAAAAGTTAGGTTTTTTTTTAAAAGTTAGGTTTTTTCGAAAAAGTTAGTTTTGGTATAAGTTAGGTTTTTTCGAAAAAGTTAGTTTTGGTATAAGTTAGGTTTTTTAGAAAAAGTTAGGTTTTTTCGAAAAAGTTAGTTTTGGTATAAGTTAGGTTTTTTAGAAAAAGTTAGTTTTGGTATAAGTTAGGTTTTTGAGAAAAAGTTAGTTTTGGTATAAGTTAGGTTTTTTCGAAAAAGTTAGTTTTGGTATAAGTTAGGTTTTTTCGAAAAAGTAAGGTTTTTTAGAAAAAGTTAGTTTTGGTATAAGTTAGGTTTTTTCGAAAAAGTTAGTTTTGGTATAAGTTAGGTTTTTTCGAAAAAGTTAGTTTTGGTATAAGTTAGGTTTTTGAGAAAAAGTTAGTTTTGGTATAAGTTAGGTTTTTTAGAAAAAGTTAGTTTTGGTATAAGTTGAGTTTTTTCGAAAAAGTTAGTTTTGGTATAAGTTAGGTTTTTTCGAAAAAGTTAGTTTTGGTATAAATTAGGTTTTTTCGAAAAAGTTAGTTTTGGTATAAGTTAGGTTTTTTCGAAAAAGTTAGTTTTGGTATAAGTTAGGTTTTTTCGAAAAAGTTAGTTTTGGTATAAGTTAGGTTTTTGAGAAAAAGTTAATTTTGGTATAAGTTAGGTTTTTAAGAAAAAGTTAGTTTTGGTAAAAGTTAGGTTTTTTAGAAAAAGTTAGGTTTTTTCGAAAAAGTTAGTTTTGGTATAAGTTAGGTTTTTAAGAACAAGTTAGTTTTGGTATAAGTTAGGTTTTTTAGAAAAAGTTAGTTTTGGTATAAGTTAGGTTTTTGAGAAAAAGTTAGTTTTGGTATAAGTTAGGTTTTTTAGAAAAAGTTAGTTTTGGTATAAGTTAGGTTTTTAAGAAAAAGTTAGTTTTGGTATAAGTTAGGTTTTTTCGAAAAAGTTAGTTTTGGTATAAATTAGGTTTTTTCGAAAAAGTTAGTTTTGGTATAAGTTAGGTTTTTGAGAAAAAGTTAGGTTTTTTAGAAAAGTTAGTTTTGGTATAAGTTAGGTTTTTAAGAAAAAGTTGGTTTTGGTAAAAGTTAGGTTTTTTCGAAAAAGTTAGGTTTTTTAGAAAAAGTTAGTTTTGGTATAAGTTAGGTTTTTTCGAAAAAGTTAGTTTTGGTATAAATTAGGTTTTTTCGAAAAAGTTAGTTTTGGTATAAGTTAGGTTTTTTCGAAAAAGTTAGGTTTTTTAGAAAAAGTTAGTTTTGGTATAAGTTAGGTTTTTAAGAAAAAGTTGGTTTTGGTAAAAGTTAGGTTTTTTCGAAAAAGTTAGTTTTGGTATAAGTTAGGTTTTTTCGAAAAAGTTAGGTTTTTTAGAAAAAGTTAGTTTTGGTATAAGTTAGGTTTTTTAGAAAAAGTTAGTTTTGGTATAAGTTAGGTTTTTAAGAAAAAGTTAGTTTTGGTATAAGTTAGGTTTTTTCGAAAAAGTTAGTTTTGGTATAAATTAGGTTTTTTTCGAAAAAGTTAGTTTTGGTATAAGTTAGGTTTTTTCGAAAAAGTTAGGTTTTTTAGAAAAAGTTAGTTTTGGTATAAGTTAGGTTTTTAAGAAAAAGTTGGTTTTGGTAAAAGTTAGGTTTTTTCGAAAAAGTTAGTTTTGGTATAAGTTAGGTTTTTTCGAAAAAGTTAGGTTTTTTAGAAAAAGTTAGTTTTGGTATAAGTTAGGTTTTTTAGAAAAAGTTAGTTTTGGTATAAGTTAGGTTTTTAAGAAAAAGTTAGTTTTGGTATAAGTTAGGTTTTTTCGAAAAAGTTAGTTTTGGTATAAATTAGGTTTTTTCGAAAAAGTTAGTTTTGGTATAAGTTAGGTTTTTTCGAAAAAGTTAGTTTTGGTAAAAGTTAGGTTTTTTCGAAAAAGTTAGTTTTGGTATAAGTTAGGTTTTTATGAAAAAGTTAGTTTTGGTATAAGTTAGGTTTTTTCGAAAAAGTTAGTTTTGGTATAAGTTAGGTTTTTGAGAAAAAGTTAGTTTTGGTATAAATTAGGTTTTTTCGAAAAAGTTAGTTTTGGTATAAGTTAGGTTCTTTAGAAAAAGTTAGTTTTGGTATAAGTTAGGTTTTTATGAAAAAGTTAGTTTTGGTATAAGTTAGGTTTTTTCGAAAAAGTTAGTTTTGGTATAAGTTAGGTTTTTTCGAAAAAGTTAGTTTTGGTATAAATTAGGTTTTTTCGAAAAAGTTAGTTTTGGTATAAGTTAGGTTTTTTAGAAAAAGTTAGTTTTGGTATAAGTTAGGTTTTTTCGAAAAAGTTAGTTTTGGTATAAGTTAGGTTTTTTCGAAAAAGTTAGTTTTGGTATAAGTTAGGTTTTTAAGAAAAAGTTAGTTTTGGTATAAGTTAGGTTTTTGAGAAAAAGTAAGGTTTTTAAGAAAAAGTTAGTTTTGGTATAAGTTAGGTTTTTAAGAAAAAGTTGGTTTTGGTAAAAGTTAGGTTTTTTCGAAAAAGTTAGGTTTTTTAGAAAAAGTTAGTTTTGGTATAAGTTAGGTTTTTTCGAAAAAGTTAGTTTTGGTATAAATTAGGTTTTTTCGAAAAAGTTAGTTTTGGTATAAGTTAGGTTTTTTAGAAAAAGTTAGTTTTGGTATAAGTTAGGTTTTTTCGAAAAAGTTAGTTTTGGTATAAGTTAGGTTTTTGAGAAAAAGTAAGGTTTTTAAGAAAAAGTTAGTTTTGGTATAAGTTAGGCTTTTGAGAAAAAGTTAGGTTTTTTAGAATAAGTTAGTTTTGGTATAAGTTAGGTTTTTAAGAAAAAGTTAGTTTTGGTATAAGTTAGGTTTTTTCGAAAAAGTTAGTTCTGGTATAAATTAGGTTTTTTCGAAAAAGTTAGTTTTGGTATAAGTTAGGTTTTTGAGAAAAAGTTAGGTTTTTTAGAAAAAGTTAGTTTTGGTATAAGTTAGGTTTTTAAGAAAAAGTTGGTTTTGGTAAAAGTTAGGTTTTTTCGAAAAAGTTAGGTTTTTTAGAAAAAGTTAGTTTTGGTATAAGTTAGGTTTTTTCGAAAAAGTTAGTTTTGGTATAAATTAGGTTTTTTCGAAAAAGTTAGTTTTGGTATAAGTTAGGTTTTTTCGAAAAAGTTAGGTTTTTTAGAAAAAGTTAGTTTTGGTATAAGTTAGGTTTTTAAGAAAAAGTTGGTTTTGGTAAAAGTTAGGTTTTTTCGAAAAAGTTAGGTTTTTTCGAAAAAGTTAGTTTTGGTATAAGTTAGGTTTTTTAGAAAAAGTTAGTTTTGGTATAAGTTAGGTTTTTAAGAAAAAGTTAGTTTTGGTATAAGTTAGGTTTTTTCGAAAAAGTTAGTTTTGGTATAAATTAGGTTTTTTCGAAAAAGTTAGTTTTGGTATAAGTTAGGTTTTTTCGAAAAAGTTAGTTTTGGTAAAAGTTAGGTTTTTTCGAAAAAGTTAGTTTTGGTATAAGTTAGGTTTTTATGAAAAAGTTAGTTTTGGTATAAGTTAGGTTTTTTCGAAAAAGTTAGTTTTGGTATAAGTTAGGTTTTTGAGAAAAAGTTAGTTTTGGTATAAATTAGGTTTTTTCGAAAAAGTTAGTTTTGGTATAAGATAGGTTCTTTAGAAAAAGTTAGTTTTGGTATAAGTTAGGTTTTTATGAAAAAGTTAGTTTTGGTATAAGTTAGGTTTTTTCGAAAAAGTTAGTTTTGGTATAAGTTAGGTTTTTTCGAAAAAGTTAGTTTTGGTATAAATTAGGTTTTTTCGAAAAAGTTAGTTTTGGTATAAGTTAGGTTTTTTAGAAAAAGTTAGTTTTGGTATAAGTTAGGTTTTTTCGAAAAAGTTAGTTTTGGTATAAGTTAGGTTTTTAAGAAAAAGTTAGTTTTGGTATAAGTTAGGTTTTTAAGAAAAAGTTAGTTTTGGTATAAGTTAGGTTTTTGAGAAAAAGTAAGGTTTTTAAGAAAAAGTTAGTTTTGGTATAAGTTAGGCTTTTGAGAAAAAGTTAGGTTTTTTAGAATAAGTTAGTTTTGGTAAAAGTTAGGTTTTTTCGAAAAAGTTAGTTTTGGTATAAGTTAGGTTTTTTCGAAAAAGTTAGTTTTGGTATAAGTTAGGTTCTTTAGAAAAAGTTAGTTTTGGTATAAGTTAGGTTTTTATGAAAAAGTTAGTTTTGGTATAAGTTAGGTTTTTTCGAAAAAGTTAGTTTTGGTATAAGTTAGGTTTTTTCGAAAAAGTTAGTTTTGGTATAAATTAGGTTTTTGAGAAAAAGTTAGTTTTGGTATAAGTTAGGTTTTTTAGAAAAAGTTAGTTTTGGTATAAGTTAGGTTTTTTCGAAAAAGTTAGTTTTGGTATAAGTTAGGTTTTTTCGAAAAAGTTAGTTTTGGTATAAGTTAGGTTTTTATGAAAAAGTTAATTTTGGTATAAGTTAGGTTTTTGAGAAAAAGTAAGTTTTGGTTTAAGTTAGGTTTTTAAGAAAAAGTTAGGTTTTTTCGAAAAAGTTAGTTTTGGTATAAGTTAGGTTTTTTCGAAAAAGTTAGTTTTGGTATAAGTTAGGTTTTTTCGAAAAAGTTAGTTTTGGTATAAGTTAGGTTTTTTAGAAAAAGTTAGTTTTGGTATAAGTTAGGTTTTTTAGAAAAAGTTAGTTTTGGTAAAAGTTAGGTTTTTTAGAAAAAGTTAGGTTTTTTAGAAAAAGTTAGTTTTGGTATAAGTTAGGTTTTTTCGAAAAAGTTAGTTTTGGTAAAAGTTAGGTTTTTTCGAAAAAGTTAGGTTTTTTCGAAAAAGTTAGGTTTTTAAGAAAAAGTTAGTTTTGGTATAAGTTAGGTTTTTTAGAAAAAGTTAGTTTTGGTATAAGTTAGGTTTTTTCGAAAAAGTTAGTTTTGGTATAAGTTAGGTTTTTAAGAAAAAGTTAGATTTTTAAGAAAAAGTTAGGTTTTTAAGAAAAAGTTAGTTTTGGTATAAGTTAGGTTTTTGAGC
This sequence comes from Anopheles funestus, assembly GCF_943734845.2. Taxonomy (NCBI): domain Eukaryota; kingdom Metazoa; phylum Arthropoda; class Insecta; order Diptera; family Culicidae; genus Anopheles; species Anopheles funestus. The sequence continues at coordinate 80,715 of NW_026045274.1, read as the reverse complement.
AAAAGTTAGTTTTGGTATAAGTTAGGTTTTTTAGAAAAAGTTAGGTTTTTTCAAAAAAGTTAGTTTTGGTATAATTTAGGTTTTTGAGAAAAAGTTAGTTTTGGTATAAGTTAGGTTTTTTCGAAAAAGTTAGTTTTGGTATAAGTTAGGTTTTTTCGAAAAAGTTAGTTTTGGTATAAGTTAGGTTTTTAAGAAAAAGTTAGGTTTTTTCGAAAAAGTTAGTTTTGGTATAAGTTAGGTTTTTTAGAAAAAGTTAGTTTTGGTAAAAGTTAGGTTTTTTAGAAAAAGTTAGGTTTTTTAGAAAAAGTGAGTTTTGGTATAAGTTAGGTTTTTTCGAAAAAGTTAGTTTTTTTATAAGTTAGGTTTTTTCGAAAAAGTTAGTTTTGGTAAAAGTTAGGTTTTTTCGAAAAAGTTAGGTTTTTTCGAAAAAGTTAGTTTTGGTATAAGTTAGGTTTTTAAGAAAAAGTTAGTTTTGGTATAAGTTAGGTTTTTAAGAAAAAGTTAGGTTTTTTCGAAAAAGTTAGTTTTGGTATAAGTTAGGTTTTTTAGAAAAAGTTAGTTTTGGTAAAATTTAGGTTCTTTAGAAAAAGTTAGGTTTTTTAGAAAAAGTGAGTTTTGGTATAAGTTAGGTTTTTTCGAAAAAGTTAGTTTTTTTATAAGTTAGGTTTTTTCGAAAAAGTTAGTTTTGGTATAAGTTAGGTTTTTTCGAAAAAAATAGGTTTTTTCGAAAAAGTTAGGTTTTTAAGAAAAAGTTAGTTTTGGTATAAGTTAGGTTTTTAAGAAAAAGTTAGTTTTGGTATAAGTTAGGTTTTTTCGAAAAAGTTAGTTTTGGTATAAGTTAGGTTTTTAAGAAAAAGTTAGATTTTTAAGAAAAAGTTAGGTTTTTAAGAAAAAGTTAGTTTTGGTATAAGTTAGGTTTTTGAGAAAAAGTTAGGTTTTTTAGAATAAGTTAGTTTTGGTAAAAGTTAGGTTTTTTAGAAAAAGTTAGGTTTTTTCGAAAAAGTTAGTTTTGGTATAAGTTAGGTTTTTTCGAAAAAGTTAGGTTTTTTAGAAAAAGTTAGTTTTGGTATAAGTTAGGTTTTTTAGAAAAAGTTAGTTTTGGTATAAGTTAGGTTTTTAAGAAAAAGTTAGTTTTGGTATAAGTTAGGTTTTTTCGAAAAAGTTAGTTTTGGTATAAATTAGGTTTTTTCGAAAAAGTTAGTTTTGGTATAAGTTAGGTTTTTTCGAAAAAGTTAGTTTTGGTATAAGTTAGGTTTTTTCGAAAAAGTTAGTTTTGGTATAAATTAGGTTTTTTCGAAAAAGTTAGTTTTGGTATAAGTTAGGTTTTTTTAGAAAAAGTTAGTTTTGGTATAAGTTAGGTTTTTAAGAAAAAGTTAGTTTTGGTATAAGTTAGGTTTTTTCGAAAAAGTTAGTTTTGGTATAAGTTAGGTTTTTAAGAAAAAGTTAGTTTTGGTATAAGTTAGGTTTTTTCGAAAAAGTTAGTTTTGGTATAAGTTAGGTTTTTTCGAAAAAGTTAGCTTTGGTATAAGTTAGGTTTTTTAGAAAAAGTTAGTTTTGGTATAAGTTAGGTTTTTTCGAAAAAGTTAGTTTTGGTATAAGTTAGGTTTTTATGAAAAAGTTAGGTTTTTTCGAAAAAGTTAGTTTTGGTATAAGTTAGGTTTTTAAGAAAAAGTTAGTTTTGGTATAAGTTAGGTTTTTTCGAAAAAGTTAGTTTTGGTATAAGTTAGGTTTTTTCGAAAAAGTTAGTTTTGGTATAAGTTAGGTTTTTAAGAAAAAGTTAGTTTTGGTATAAGTTAGGTTTTTTCGAAAAAGTTAGTTTTGGTATAAGTTAGGTTTTTTCGAAAAAGTTAGTTTTGGTATAAGTTAGGTTTTTTCGAAAAAGTTAGTTTTGGTATAAGTTGGGTTTTTTCTTAAAAGTTAGTTTTGGTATAAGTTAGGTTTTTAAGAAAAAGTTAGTTTTGGTATAAGTTAGGTTTTTTCGAAAAAGTTAGTTTTGGTATAAGTTAGGTTTTTAAGAAAAAGTTAGTTTTGGTATAAGTTAGGTTTTTTCGAAAAAGTTAGTTTTGGTATAAGTTAGGTTTTTTAGAAAAAGTTAGTTTTGGTATAAGTTAGGTTTTTTCGAAAAAGTTAGTTTTGGTATAAGTTGGGTTTTTTCTTAAAAGTTAGTTTTGGTATAAGTTAGGTTTTTAAGAAAAAGTTAGTTTTGGTATAAGTTAGGTTTTTTCGAAAAAGTTAGTTTTGGTATAAGTTAGGTTTTTAAGAAAAAGTTAGTTTTGGTATAAGTTAGGTTTTTTCGAAAAAGTTAGTTTTGGTATAAGTTAGGTTTTTATGAAAAAGTTAGTTTTGGTAAAAGTTAGGTTTTTTCGAAAAAGTTAGTTTTGGTATAAGTTAGGTTTTTGAGAAAAAGTTAGTTTTGGTATAAGTTAGGTTTTTTCGAAAAAGTTAGTTTTGGTATAAGTTGGGTTTTTTCTTAAAAGTTAGTTTTGTTATAAGTTAGGTTTTTAAGAAAAAGTTAGTTTTGGTATAAGTTAGGTTTTTTCGAAAAAGTTAGTTTTGGTATAAGTTAGGTTTTTAAGAAAAAGTTAGTTTTGGTATAAGTTAGGTTTTTTCGAAAAAGTTAGTTTTGGTATAAGTTAGGTTTTTTCGAAAAAGCTAGCTTTGGTATAAGTTAGGTTTTTTAGAAAAAGTTAGTTTTGGTATAAGTTAGGTTTTTTCGAAAAAGTTAGTTTTGGTATAAGTTAGGTTTTTATGAAAAAGTTAGGTTTTTTCGAAAAAGTTAGTTTTGGTATAAGTTAGGTTTTTAAGAAAAAGTTAGTTTTGGTATAAGTTAGGTTTTTTCGAAAAAGTTAGTTTTGGTATAAGTTAGGTTTTTTCGAAAAAGTTAGTTTTGGTATAAGTTAGGTTTTTAAGAAAAAGTTAGTTTTGGTATAAGTTAGGTTTTTTCGAAAAAGTTAGTTTTGGTATAAGTTAGGTTTTTTAGAAAAAGTTAGTTTTGGTATAAGTTAGTGTTGACGCGTAGACGTCAAGAGGGCCATTTGACGAAAGCTAGTTTCGTCAAGTGAGTAGTGAGAAAATAGTGAGTAGTGAGATGGTCTCTCACGATAGGAACACTCATGAAAAAACTTATAAATAGGGCTAGAAAAATGGAATAAATCCTCTTACATTTTGGAACCTCGAAAAACTACAACCTGTTTGGTAAATATCGCAACAAAAAATCGATCCGAAATTTCGCGAAGCTGTTCATGGTGCCGTGACCAGGATGGTACTTGCTCCTGGTTTTTAATCGCGAATTTCGATCATCACACCGTTACCGTAACATCGTTTCCTGCTTTCGTATCACATTCGTCGTGATTTTGTGAAACGCACAGCTGATTTTGCCGCCGCACGCAAAACACTGTCAATCCCACGCACTCATAGTCACTTACGCAATGCCCGTGCAACCCGTTGTCTTGGCGTCCCGACGGACAATTTTGTTGGTGTCTCTTTCGCGGTACGAGAAGTTTTTGGAGGATTTCGTTCCTGAACGGGACCAAGCAGAGGTGGAAATACGTGTAAAAAGGTTCGAGAAGCTATGCCTTGATCTAGAAAGTGTTCAGCAAGGTTTGGAAGATTCTGCTGCCACTGCAGAAGAAATAGCGCAAAATGCTGCTCTAAGGGAGAATTTCGAGAATAGGCTGATCTACGTACAATCGCAGTTACAGATTAAGTTACCATCAGAACAAGTTCCGATCCCACAAACGAGCACCGGATTGAATCCGTTAAAGGGCATCAAACTACCCACTATTGCACTGCCCGAATTCACGGGAGATTATATGCAATGGTTGACATTCCGCGATACCTTTGAGTGCCTGATACACGCAAACATAGATTTGCCGGCAATACAAAAGTTCCATTATTTGCGCGCCGCGGTTAAAGGTGAAGCGGCTCAAGTGATAGAATCTATCACCATAAGTGCAGCTAATTATGAGTTAGCATGGAACACGCTAACCGAGCGATACTCAAACGAGTATTTGCTGCGAAAACGCCATTTGCAAGCAATGTTTGCCATTCCTGCTGCCCAGAAGGAAAGCGTTTCAACACTGCACCATCTTGTGGATGAATTTGAGCGGCATAAAAAGATTCTACAGCACTTGGGAGAAGACACGGACACTTGGGGTAGCATTCTTGAGCATCTGTTATGCACTAAACTCCCAATAATCACCTTACGCGATTGGGAAGAGCACGCATCAAATAACGCCGATCCGAGTTACGATAGTTTAATTTCGTTCCTTCACCGTCGTATGCGTGTATTGGAGACGTTGTTAGTAAACAACCGTCATACGTCACAGGTTCATGACCTGAGTCACTCACCGAGAATGTCCTTTTCACGCCAAGCCAGTTTTGCCTCGACATCAAATGAAACGCCAAATTGTACGTTATGCAAATCCGCGCACTATCTTTTTAAATGCCGCTGTTGGACAGCGCATCGCAGCCGAATCTAATAAGCGATCGACTCGCTCATCGGCTACGTTTAAAGAAAAGTAATGTGAACATTACTATTGTTGGAGCTGGGCAATCTACAAAAACAGTACGTGAATCCGTACACGCCCAGATTGTCTCTAGATCCAGTTCGTTTACGGTGAACACCGAGTTGTTGATCGTAGACAATTTGATTGCGAATATTCCGACGCGCGATATTGACCGCAACGATTGGACCATACCACCTGGTTTCGCTTTAGCAGATCCGTTGTTCGATAAAGCTGCCCCCGTTGACATCATTCTTGGCGCTCGTCATTACCATACAGTTTTCGAGAATGCATCTCAGTTCCATCCAGCACCTCATCTACCCGTCATGATAAATAGTGTCTTTGGTTGGGTAGTGAGCGGCGCAACGTCCGTTGGAAGTTCTGCACCTAAAACCGTTTCCAACGCTTCGTATAGGGTCGTCTGTATGGCATCTTTGGAGGAGTCGCTACAACGATTTTGGCAATTAGAAGATTTAACGGTGAATGACGCATACTCACCGGATGAACGGTATTGTGAAACCCTTTACAAGACCACTACCAAACGTGACGACACCGGCAGATATATTGTACGCCTACCAAAGCAGCCTGACTTCGATCAAAAGCTCGGCCTTTCTAGATTACAGGCCATCCGTCGTTTCGAGCTTCTTGAGCGGAGATTGGAACGCGATCCTGCACTTCGAGAATCATATCAAACGTTCATGAAGGAGTATTTGGAACTGGGGCACATGTCTCGTATAAGCACTGAATGTGACGATACAGCTGCTTATTATTTACCACACCATCCAGTTTTTAATGCATCAAGTACCACTACAAAGGTTAGAGTTGTGTTTGATGGCTCAGCTAAAACGTCGACTGGACATTCACTGAATGAAGCTTTACGGGTTGGACCCATAATTCAGGATGAACTCATCGACATCATTCTTCGTTTTCGTACCTACAAGATCGCTGTTGTAGCTGATATTGCAAAAATGTATCGGCAAGTCATTTTGCATCCCGATGATCGAAAATTGGTTCGCCTCTTCTTCCGCTTCTCACCGCATTCGCCGATTGAATTGTACGAGTTGAATACTGTGACATATGGTTTGTCTCCATCATCGTTCTTGGCCACTCGTACATTGTTGCAGCTGGCGGAAGATGAAGGTGCTGATTATCCACTTGCTACACCTGCGCTGAAACACAATTTCTACGTTGACGACTTCATTGGTGGAGCCAACAGCGTGGATGAAGCTCGCAAGCTTCGTCAGCAGCTATCTGAGTTGCTATCCAAGGGAGGGTTTGAGCTCAGAAAGTGGACATCCAACTGTTTGGACGTGCTTACCGGTTTACCAGTGGAACACATCGGCACACAGTCATCGCTGCAGTTTGCGCCGAACGAGACGGTAAAGGCACTTGGCATCGCTTGGAAGCCCGAACTCGACGTTTTGTGTTTCGAGTCGACGGTAACAATGGAAACCACCAGCATCACCATGCGGTCCATATTGTCAAACATTGCTCGAATGTTTGATCCTCTTGGGTTGATCGCTCCAGTCATCATACGCGCGAAACTGCTGATGCAGGAGTTGTGGCTGCAGAAAATCGGGTGGGATGATCCGGTTCCTGCACATATCTGCAACAAATGGAAATCGGTTACTGACGACTGGAAGGATTTGGCTGACTTCAAAAGTGAACGTTATGTGCTTTTACCTAACTCTGAAATACAGTTCCATATATTTGCAGACGCGTCAGAGGTTGCATATGGTGCCTGTATTTACGCTCGTTGTGAGGACCAGCAGGCACAGGTACGAGTGACTCTGCTCGCGTCGAAATCTCGGGTGGCTCCACTGAAACGTGTTACGTTACCGAGATTGGAGCTTTGCGCAGCCGTGCTAGCAGTACATCTGCATCATCGTGTTCGACGGGCGATGAAAATCGATGCGACCGAATCGGTTTTCTGGTCGGATTCAACTGTGACGCTAAACTGGATTGCGTCTCCACCCAACACCTGGAAAACATTCGTGGCGAATCGTGTTGCTGAGATCCAGAATTATTCGCATCCCCGACAATGGAAGCACATTCCCGGTACATCGAATCCTGCAGACCTGGTGTCCCGAGGGATGTCCGCAGCTGAGATGCTGAAAAGTTCGATGTGGCGTTGTGGTCCCGATTGGTTGGCTTTACCTGCCTCTAACTGGCCTATTTCGAATCCATCACTGGCTACTGAAACGGATATGGAAACTCGTCAGGTGAGTGCTGCAGTCGCCAATATACATACCATTCACCCTTGGTTCAATTTGTCGTCGTCATATACCAAATTGTTACGCATAATCGCATACTGCACACGTTTTATACACAACACAAAACACAAGATACGTACGCAACCGTCAGCACCGTTTACCTCCGCTGCATTGTCGATTACACCCAAGTTCATCGAAGCAGCGAAAATCGTACTATGCAAACTGGCGCAGCAAGACGAGTTTTCATCGGAAATCCGACTACTGAAAATAGGAGAAACCGTGGGAAAACACTCACCTCTAAGACGGTTGAATCCATTTCTCGACGAAGAAGGAATAGTACGAGTGGGAGGGCGTTTGAAGCTTGCACAGCTTCCTTACCAGTCTAAGCATCCCATCGTGCTCCCCAAGAACCATAAGCTAGCTCATCTCATCGCAGTCCACTACCACGAAAAGCTTATGCATGGCGGGGGAAGACTATTGCTTTCCCAGATACGAGAGGAGTATTGGCCACTCGACGGACGACGTCTAGTGAAAGGAATAGTAAGGAATTGTTTTCGTTGCATACGACAAGATCCGTCGCTTACGCAACAACAAACGGGACAACTCCCGTACCAACGCATCACCCCAAGCCGGCCGTTCTCCGTAACCGGAGTGGACTACGCCGGGCCGTTTTACCTCAAACCAACACACAAGAGAGCTGCTGCCACTAAATGTTACTTGTGTGTGTTCGTGTGCTTTTCAACCAAGGCGGTTCACCTGGAGCTGGTTGGCGATCTCACCACTGCAGGATTCTTGGCCGCTTTGCATCGGTTTACATCCCGGCGCGGATTACCATCTGATATACACTCGGATAATGGAAAAAACTTTGAGGGTGCAGCACACGAACTTAATGAACTGTTTGAATTGTTTCAGAACGAACAGCTACAAAACGTCATCGCATCCAAATGTTCCGACTTGGGTATCACTTGGCACTTTACCCCACCTAAGGCCCCACATTTCGGTGGATTGTGGGAAGCCGCGGTAAAGACGGCCAAACGACATCTCTATCGGCACCTAGGCAGTTCGAGGCTGTCGTATGAAGGGTACTGCACCATTCTGCAGCAGATAGAAGCGGCAATGAACTCGCGTCCTTTGTTGCCGCTGACGGATGACCCGAATGATCTGGCGGCGCTTACTCCTGCGCACTTCCTTATTGGCACGTCGATGCATGCGGTGCCTGTTCCCGACTACACCCGCTTGAAGGCCTACACGTTAGACGAATTGCAGAGCTGGCAATTGCTTGTTCAACGCTTCTGGAAGCATTGGGCAACAGAATATCTGCAGGAGATGCAGAAGGATAACAAGGTGGTGAATCGTAGTGAGATAGTACCTGGCAGACTGGTCATCCTAGTGGACGATTCGCTTCCCATCACCCGATGGCCCCTCGCACGCATTGTCGAAATACATCCCGGAGAGGATCAGCTTACGCGTGTAGTGAAGCTGAAAACGGCGAAAGGTATAATTACGCGTCCAGTAACTAAAATTTGTCTGTTACCTGTTGCGAAGCCGTCTGCTTAGTAGCACGTGTAACTTGTTTTGTTTTCTTTATGACGTTCTGTCATGGGGGGGAGTATGTTGACGCGTAGACGTCAAGAGGGCCATTTGACGAAAGCTAGTTTCGTCAAGTGAGTAGTGAGAAAATAGTGAGTAGTGAGATGGTCTCTCACGATAGGAACACTCATGAAAAAACTTATAAATAGGGCTAGAAAAATGGAATAAATCCTCTTACATTTTGGAACCTCGAAAAACTACAACCTGTTTGGTAAATATCGCAACAAAAAATCGATCCGAAATTTCGCGAAGCTGTTCAGTTAGGTTTTTTCGAAAAAGTTAGTTTTGGTATAAGTTGGGTTTTTTCTTAAAAGTTAGTTTTGGTATAAGTTAGGTTTTTAAGAAAAAGTTAGTTTTGGTATAAGTTAGGTTTTTTCGAAAAAGTTAGTTTTGGTATAAGTTAGGTTTTTAAGAAAAAGTTAGTTTTGGTATAAGTTAGGTTTTTAAGAAAAAGTTAGTTTTGGTATAAGTTAGGTTTTTATGAAAAAGTTAGTTTTGGTAAAAGTTAGGTTTTTTCGAAAAAGTTAGTTTTGGTATAAGTTAGGTTTTTGAGAAAAAGTTAGTTTTGGTATAAGTTAGGTTTTTTAGAAAAAGTTAATGTTGGTATAAGTTGGGTTTTTTCGAAAAAGTTAGTTTTGGTATAAGTTAGGTTTTTTCGAAAAAGTTAGTTTTGGTATAAGTTATGTTTTTTCGAAAAAGTTAGTTTTGGTATAAGTTAGGTTTTTTTAGAAAAAGTTAGTTTTGGTATAAGTTAGGTTTTTAAGAAAAAGTTAGTTTTGGTATAAGTTAGGTTTTTTCGAAAAAGTTAGTTTTGGTATAAGTTAGGTTTTTAAGAAAAAGTTAGTTTTGGTATAAGTTAGGTTTTTTCGAAAAAGTTAGTTTTGGTATAAGTTAGGTTTTTTCGAAAAAGTTAGTTTTGGTATAAGTTAGGTTTTTTAGAAAAAGTTAGTTTTGGTATAAGTTAGGTTTTTTCGAAAAAGTTAGTTTTGGTATAAGTTAGGTTTTTTCGAAAAAGTTAGTTTTGGTATAAGTTAAGTTTTTTAGAAAAAAGTTAGTTTTGGTATAAGTTAGGTTTTTTAGAAAAAGTTAGTTTTGGTATAAGTTAGGTTTTTTCGAAAAAGTTAGTTTTGGTAAAAGTTAGGTTTTTTCGAAAAAGTAAGGTTTTTTAGAAAAAGTTAGTTTTGGTATAAGTTAGGTTTTTTCGAAAAAGTTAGTTTTGGTATAAGTTAGGTTTTTATGAAAAAGTTAGGTTTTTTCGAAAAAAATAGTTTTGGTATAAGTTAGGTTTTTAAGAAAAAGTTAGTTTTGGTATAAGTTAGGTTTTTTCGAAAAAGTTAGTTTTGGTATAAGTTAGGTTTTTTCGAAAAAGTTAATTTTGGTATAAGTTAGGTTTTTAAGAAAAAGTTAGTTTTGGTATAAGTTAGGTTTTTTCGAAAAAGCTAGTTTTGGTATAAGTTAGGTTTTTTAGAAAAAGTTAGTTTTGGTATAAGTTAGGTTTTTTAGAAAAAGTTAGTTTTGGTATAAGTTAGGTTTTTTAGAAAAAGTTAGTTTTGGTATAAGTTAGGTTTTTATGAAAAAGTTAGGTTTTTTCGAAAAAGTTAGTTTTGGTATAAGTTAGGTTTTTAAGAAAAAGTTAGTTTTGGTATAAGTTAGGTTTTTTCGAAAAAGTTAATTTTGGTATAAGTTAGGTTTTTAAGAAAAAGTTAGTTTTGGTATAAGTTAGGTTTTTTCGAAAAAGCTAGTTTTGGTATAAGTTAGGTTTTTTAGAAAAAGTTAGTTTTGGTATAAGTTAGGTTTTTTCGAAAAAGTTAGTTTTGGTATAAGTTAGGTTTTTAAGAAAAAGTTAGTTTTGGTATAAGTTAGGTTTTTTCGAAAAAGTTAGTTTTGGTATAAGTTAAGTTTTTTAGAAAAAGTTAGTTTTGGTATAAGTTAGGTTTTTTAGAAAAAGTTAGTTTTGGTATAAGTTAGGTTTTTTCGAAAAAGTTAGTTTTGGTATAAGTTAGGTTTTTTCGAAAAAGTTAGTTTTGGTATAAATTAGGTTTTTTCGAAAAAGTTAGTTGGTATAAGTTAGGTTTTTTTAGAAAAAAAATAGTTTTGGTATAAATTAGGTTTTTTAGAAAAAGTTAGTTTTGGTATAAGTTAGGTTTTTTCGAAAAAGTTAGTTTTGGTATAAGTTAGGTTTTTAAGAAAAAGTTAGTTTTGGTATAAGTAAGGTTTTTAAGAAAAAGTTAGTTTTGGTATAAGTTAGGTTTTTTCGAAAAAGTTAGTTTTGGTATAAGTTAGGTTTTTTCGAAAAAGTTAGTTTTGGTATAAGTTAGGTTTTTTAGAAAAAGTTAGTTTTGGTATAAGTTAGGTTTTTTAGAAAAAGTTAGTTTTGGTATAAGTTAGGTTTTTTCGAAAAAGTTAGTTTTGGTATAAGTTAGGTTTTTTCGAAAAAGTTAGTTTTGGTATAAGTTAGGTGTTTTAGAAATAGTTAGTTTTGGTATAAGTTAGGTTTTTTCGAAAAAGTTAGTTTTGGTATAAGTTAGGTTTTTAAGAAAAAGTTAGTTTTGGTATAAGTTAGGTTTTTAAGAAAAAGTTAGATTTTTAAGAAAAAGTTAGGTTTTTAAGAAAAAGTTAGTTTTGGTATAAGTTAGGTTTTTGAGAAAAAGTTAGGTTTTTTAGAATAAGTTAGTTTTGGTAAAAGTTAGGTTTTTTAGAAAAAGTTAGGTTTTTTCGAAAAAGTTAGTTTTGGTATAAGTTAGGTTTTTTCGAAAAAGTTAGGTTTTTTAGAAAAAGTTAGTTTTGGTATAAGTTAGGTTTTTTAGAAAAAGTTAGTTTTGGTATAAGTTAGGTTTTTAAGAAAAAGTTAGTTTTGGTATAAGTTAGGTTTTTTCGAAAAAGTTAGTTTTGGTATAAATTAGGTTTTTTCGAAAAAGTTAGTTTTGGTATAAGTTAGGTTTTTTCGAAAAAGTTAGTTTTGGTATAAGTTAGGTTTTTAAGAAAAAGTTAGTTTTGGTATAAATTAGGTTTTTTCGAAAAAGTTAGTTTTGGTATAAGTTAGGTTTTTTTAGAAAAAGTTAGTTTTGGTATAAGTTAGGTTTTTAAGAAAAAGTTAGTTTTGGTATAAGTTAGGTTTTTTCGAAAAAGTTAGTTTTGGTATAAGTTAGGTTTTTAAGAAAAAGTTAGTTTTGGTATAAGTTAGGTTTTTTCGAAAAAGTTAGTTTTGGTATAAGTTAGGTTTTTTCGAAAAAGTTAGCTTTGGTATAAGTTAGGTTTTTTAGAAAAAGTTAGTTTTGGTATAAGTTAGGTTTTTTCGAAAAAGTTAGTTTTGGTATAAGTTAGGTTTTTATGAAAAAGTTAGGTTTTTTCGAAAAAGTTAGTTTTGGTATAAGTTAGGTTTTTAAGAAAAAGTTAGTTTTGGTATAAGTTAGGTTTTTTCGAAAAAGTTAGTTTTGGTATAAGTTAGGTTTTTTCGAAAAAGTTAGTTTTGGTATAAGTTAGGTTTTTAAGAAAAAGTTAGTTTTGGTATAAGTTAGGTTTTTTCGAAAAAGTTAGTTTTGGTATAAGTTAGGTTTTTTAGAAAAAGTTAGTTTTGGTATAAGTTAGGTTTTTTCGAAAAAGTTAGTTTTGGTATAAGTTGGGTTTTTTCTTAAAAGTTAGTTTTGGTATAAGTTAGGTTTTTAAGAAAAAGTTAGTTTTGGTATAAGTTAGGTTTTTTCGAAAAAGTTAGTTTTGGTATAAGTTAGGTTTTTAAGAAAAAGTTAGTTTTGGTATAAGTTAGGTTTTTTCGAAAAAGTTAGTTTTGGTATAAGTTAGGTTTTTATGAAAAAGTTAGTTTTGGTAAAAGTTAGGTTTTTTCGAAAAAGTTAGTTTTGGTATAAGTTAGGTTTTTGAGAAAAAGTTAGTTTTGGTATAAGTTAGGTTTTTTCGAAAAAGTTAGTTTTGGTATAAGTTGGGTTTTTTCTTAAAAGTTAGTTTTGTTATAAGTTAGGTTTTTAAGAAAAAGTTAGTTTTGGTATAAGTTAGGTTTTTTCGAAAAAGTTAGTTTTGGTATAAGTTAGGTTTTTAAGAAAAAGTTAGTTTTGGTATAAGTTAGGTTTTTTCGAAAAAGTTAGTTTTGGTATAAGTTAGGTTTTTTCGAAAAAGTTAGCTTTGGTATAAGTTAGGTTTTTTAGAAAAAGTTAGTTTTGGTATAAGTTAGGTTTTTTCGAAAAAGTTAGTTTTGGTATAAGTTAGGTTTTTATGAAAAAGTTAGGTTTTTTCGAAAAAGTTAGTTTTGGTATAAGTTAGGTTTTTAAGAAAAAGTTAGTTTTGGTATAAGTTAGGTTTTTTCGAAAAAGTTAGTTTTGGTATAAGTTAGGTTTTTTCGAAAAAGTTAGTTTTGGTATAAGTTAGGTTTTTAAGAAAAAGTTAGTTTTGGTATAAGTTAGGTTTTTTCGAAAAAGTTAGTTTTGGTATAAGTTAGGTTTTTTAGAAAAAGTTAGTTTTGGTATAAGTTAGGTTTTTTCGAAAAAGTTAGTTTTGGTATAAGTTGGGTTTTTTCTTAAAAGTTAGTTTTGGTATAAGTTAGGTTTTTAAGAAAAAGTTAGTTTTGGTATAAGTTAGGTTTTTTCGAAAAAGTTAGTTTTGGTATAAGTTAGGTTTTTAAGAAAAAGTTAGTTTTGGTATAAGTTAGGTTTTTAAGAAAAAGTTAGTTTTGGTATAAGTTAGGTTTTTATGAAAAAGTTAGTTTTGGTAAAAGTTAGGTTTTTTCGAAAAAGTTAGTTTTGGTATAAGTTAGGTTTTTGAGAAAAAGTTAGTTTTGGTATAAGTTAGGTTTTTTAGAAAAAGTTAGTGTTGGTATAAGTTGGGTTTTTTCGGAAAAGTTAGTTTTGGTATAAGTTAGGTTTTTTCGAAAAAGTTAGTTTTGGTATAAGTTATGTTTTTTCGAAAAAGTTAGTTTTGGTATAAGGTAGGTTTTTTTAGAAAAAGTTAGTTTTGGTATAAGTTAGGTTTTTAAGAAAAAGTTAGTTTTGGTATAAGTTAGGTTTTTTCGAAAAAGTTAGTTTTGGTATAAGTTAGGTTTTTAAGAAAAAGTTAGTTTTGGTATAAGTTAGGTTTTTTCGAAAAAGTTAGTTTTGGTATAAGTTAGGTTTTTTCGAAAAAGTTAGTTTTGGTATAAGTTAGGTTTTTTCGAAAAAGTTAGTTTTGGTATAAGTTAGGTTTTTTCGAAAAAGTTAGTTTTGGTATAAGTTAGGTTTTTTCGAAAAAGTTAGTTTTGGTATAAGTTAGGTTTTTTAGAAAAAAGTTAGTTTTGGTATAAGTTAGGTTTTTTAGAAAAAGTTAGTTTTGGTATAAGTTAGGTTTTTTCGAAAAAGTTAGTTTTGGTAAAAGTTAGGTTTTTTCGAAAAAGTAAGGTTTTTTAGAAAAAGTTAGTTTTGGTATAAGTTAGGTTTTTTCGAAAAAGTTAGTTTTGGTATAAGTTAGGTTTTTATGAAAAAGTTAGGTTTTTTCGAAAAAAATAGTTTTGGTATAAGTTAGGTTTTTAAGAAAAAGTTAGTTTTGGTATAAGTTAGGTTTTTTCGAAAAAGTTAGTTTTGGTATAAGTTAGGTTTTTTCGAAAAAGTTAATTTTGGTATAAGTTAGGTTTTTAAGAAAAAGTTAGTTTTGGTATAAGTTAGGTTTTTTCGAAAAAGCTAGTTTTGGTATAAGTTAGGTTTTTTAGAAAAAGTTAGTTTTGGTATAAGTTAGGTTTTTTAGAAAAAGTTAGTTTTGGTATAAGTTAGGTTTTTTAGAAAAAGTTAGTTTTGGTATAAGTTAGGTTTTTATGAAAAAGTTAGGTTTTTTCGAAAAAGTTAGTTTTGGTATAAGTTAGGTTTTTAAGAAAAAGTTAGTTTTGGTATAAGTTAGGTTTTTTCGAAAAAGTTAATTTTGGTATAAGTTAGGTTTTTAAGAAAAAGTTAGTTTTGGTATAAGTTAGGTTTTTTCGAAAAAGCTAGTTTTGGTATAAGTTAGGTTTTTTAGAAAAAGTTAGTTTTGGTATAAGTTAGGTTTTTTCGAAAAAGTTAGTTTTGGTATAAGTTAGGTTTTTAAGAAAAAGTTAGTTTTGGTATAAGTTAGGTTTTTTCGAAAAAGTTAGTTTTGGTATAAGTTAAGTTTTTTAGAAAAAGTTAGTTTTGGTATAAGTTAGGTTTTTTAGAAAAAGTTAGTTTTGGTATAAGTTAGGTTTTTTCGAAAAAGTTAGTTTTGGTATAAGTTAGGTTTTTTCGAAAAAGTTAGTTTTGGTATAAATTAGGTTTTTTCGAAAAAGTTAGTTGGTATAAGTTAGGTTTTTTTAGAAAAAAGTTAGTTTTGGTATAAATTAGGTTTTTTAGAAAAAGTTAGTTTTGGTATAAGTTAGGTTTTTTCGAAAAAGTTAGTTTTGGTATAAGTTAGGTTTTTAAGAAAAAGTTAGTTTTGGTATAAGTTAGGTTTTTTCGAAAAAGTTAGTTTTGGTATAAGTTAGGTTTTTTCGAAAAAGTTAGTTTTGGTATAAGTTAGGTTTTTTCGAAAAAGTTAGTTTTGGTATAAGTTAGGTTTTTTAGAAAAAGTTAGTTTTGGTATAAGTTAGGTTTTTTAGAAAAAGTTAGTTTTGGTATAAGTTAGGTTTTTTCGAAAAAGTTAGTTTTGGTATAAGTTAGGTTTTTTCGAAAAAGTTAGTTTTGGTATAAGTTAGGTGTTTTAGAAAAAGTTAGTTTTGGTATAAGTTAGGTTTTTTCGAAAAAGTTAGTTTTGGTATAAGTTAGGTTTTTAAGAAAAAGTTAGTTTTGGTATAAGTTAGGTTTTTAAGAAAAAGTTAGTTTTGGTATAAGTTAGGTTTTTTAGAAAAAGTAAGGTTTTTTAGAAAAAGTTAGTTTTGGTATAAGTTAGGTTTTTTCGAAAAGTTAGTTTTGGTATAAGTTAGGTTTTTAAGAAAAAGTTAGTTTTGGTATAAGTTAGGTTTTTTCGAAAAAGTTAGTTTTGGTATAAGTTAGGTTTTTTCGAAAAAGTTAGTTTTGGTATAAGTTAGGTTTTTAAGAAAAAGTTAGTTTTGGTATAAGTTAGGTTTTTTCGAAAAAGTTAGTTTTGGTATAAGTTAGGTTTTTTCGAAAAAGTTAGTTTTGGTATAAGTTAGGTTTTTTAGAAAAAGTTAGTTTTGGTATAAGTTAGGTTTTTTAGAAAAAGTTAGTTTTGGTATAAGTTAGGTTTTTTCGAAAAAGTTAGTTTTGGTAAAAGTTAGGTTTTTTCGAAAAAGTAAGGTTTTTTAGAAAAAGTTAGTTTTGGTATAAGTTAGGTTTTTTCGAAAAAGTTAGTTTTGGTATAAGTTAGGTTTTTATGAAAAAGTTAGGTTTTTTCGAAAAAGTTAGTTTTGGTATAAGTTAGGTTTTTAAGAAAAAGTTAGTTTTGGTATAAGTTAGGTTTTTTCGAAAAAGTTAGTTTTGGTATAAGTTAGGTTTTTTCGAAAAAGTTAGTTTTGGTATAAGTTAGGTTTTTAAGAAAAAGTTAGTTTTGGTATAAGTTAGGTTTTTTCGAAAAAGTTAGTTTTGGTATAAGTTAGGTTTTTTAGAAAAAGTTAGTTTTGGTATAAGTTAGGTTTTTTAGAAAAAGTTAGTTTTGGTATAAGTTAGGTTTTTTAGAAAAAGTTAGTTTTGGTATAAGTTAGGTTTTTATGAAAAAGTTAGGTTTTTTCGAAAAAGTTAGTTTTGGTAAAAGTTACGTTTTTAAGAAAAAGTTAGTTTTGGTATAAGTTAGGTTTTTATGAAAAAGTTAGGTTTTTTCGAAAAAGTTAGTTTTGGTATAAGTTAGGTTTTTTCGAAAAAGTTAGTTTTGGTATAAGTTAGGTTTTTTAGAAAAAGTTAGTTTTGGTATAAGTTAGGTTTTTTCGAAAAAGTTAGTTTTGGTATAAGTTGGGTTTTTTCTTAAAAGTTAGTTTTGGTATAAGTTAGGTTTTTAAGAAAAAGTTAGTTTTGGTATAAGTTAGGTTTTTTCGAAAAAGTTAGTTTTGGTATAAGTTAGGTTTTTAAGAAAAAGTTAGTTTTGGTATAAGTTAGGTTTTTTCGAAAAAGTTAGTTTTGGTATAAGTTAGGTTTTTAAGAAAAAGTTAGTTTTGGTATAAGTTAGGTTTTTAAGAAAAAGTTAGTTTTGGTATAAGTTAGGTTTTTATGAAAAAGTTAGTTTTGGTAAAAGTTAGGTTTTTTCGAAAAAGTTAGTTTTGGTATAAGTTAGGTTTTTGAGAAAAAGTTAGTTTTGGTATAAGTTAGGTTTTTTCTTAAAAGTTAGTTTTGGTATAAGTTAGGTTTTTAAGAAAAAGTTAGTTTTGGTATAAGTTAGGTTTTTAAGAAAAAGTTAGTTTTGGTATAAGTTAGGTTTTTATGAAAAAGTTAGTTTTGGTAAAAGTTAGGTTTTTTCGAAAAAGTTAGTTTTGGTATAAGTTAGGTTTTTGAGAAAAAGTTAGTTTTGGTATAAGTTAGGTTTTTTCTTAAAAGTTAGTTTTGGTATAAGTTAGGTTTTTAAGAAAAAGTTAGTTTTGGTATAAGTTAGGTTTTTTCGAAAAAGTTAGTTTTGGTATAAGTTAGGTTTTTAAGAAAAAGTTAGTTTTGGTATAAGTTAGGTTTTTAAGAAAAAGTTAGTTTTGGTATAAGTTAGGTTTTTATGAAAAAGTTAGTTTTGGTATAAGTTAGGTTTTTTCGAAAAAGTTAGTTTTGGTATAAGTTAGGTTTTTTCGAAAAAGTTAGTTTTGGTATAAGTTAGGTTTTTTAGAAAAAGTTAGTTTTGGTATAAGTTAGGTTTTTTCGAAAAAGTTAGTTTTGGTATAAGTTGGGTTTTTTCTTAAAAGTTAGTTTTGGTATAAGTTAGGTTTTTAAGAAAAAGTTAGTTTTGGTATAAGTTAGGTTTTTTCGAAAAAGTTAGTTTTGGTATAAGTTAGGTTTTTAAGAAAAAGTTAGTTTTGGTATAAGTTAGGTTTTTAAGAAAAAGTTAGTTTTGGTATAAGTTAGGTTTTTATGAAAAAGTTAGTTTTGGTAAAAGTTAGGTTTTTTCGAAAAAGTTAGTTTTGGTATAAGTTAGGTTTTTGAGAAAAAGTTAGTTTTGGTATAAGTTAGGTTTTTTAGAAAAAGTTAGTGTTGGTATAAGTTGGGTTTTTTCGAAAAAGTTAGTTTTGGTATAAGTTAGGTTTTTTCGAAAAAGTTAGTTTTGGTATAAGTTATGTTTTTTCGAAAAAGTTAGTTTTGGTATAAGTTAGGTTTTTTTAGAAAAAGTTAGTTTTGGTATAAGTTAGGTTTTTAAGAAAAAGTTAGTTTTGGTATAAGTTAGGTTTTTTCGAAAAAGTTAGTTTTGGTATAAGTTAGGTTTTTAAGAAAAAGTTAGTTTTGGTATAAGTTAGGTTTTTTCGAAAAAGTTAGTTTTGGTATAAGTTAGGTTTTTTCGAAAAAGTTAGTTTTGGTATAAGTTAGGTTTTTTAGAAAAAGTTAGTTTTGGTATAAGTTAGGTTTTTTCGAAAAAGTTAGTTTTGGTATAAGTTAGGTTTTTTCGAAAAAGTTAGTTTTGGTATAAGTTAGGTTTTTTAGAAAAAAGTTAGTTTTGGTATAAGTTAGGTTTTTTAGAAAAAGTTAGTTTTGGTATAAGTTAGGTTTTTTCGAAAAAGTTAGTTTTGGTAAAAGTTAGGTTTTTTCGAAAAAGTAAGGTTTTTTAGAAAAAGTTAGTTTTGGTATAAGTTAGGTTTTTTCGAAAAAGTTAGTTTTGGTATAAGTTAGGTTTTTATGAAAAAGTTAGGTTTTTTCGAAAAAAATAGTTTTGGTATAAGTTAGGTTTTTTCGAAAAAGTTAGTTTTGGTATAAGTTAGGTTTTTTCGAAAAAGTTAGTTTTGGTATAAGTTAGGTTTTTTCGAAAAAGTTAATTTTGGTATAAGTTAGGTTTTTAAGAAAAAGTTAGTTTTGGTATAAGTTAGGTTTTTTCGAAAAAGCTAGTTTTGGTATAAGTTAGGTTTTTTAGAAAAAGTTAGTTTTGGTATAAGTTAGGTTTTTTAGAAAAAGTTAGTTTTGGTATAAGTTAGGTTTTTTAGAAAAAGTTAGTTTTGGTATTAGTTAGGTTTTTAAGAAAAAGTTAGTTTTGGTATAAGTTAGGTTTTTTCGAAAAAGTTAGTTTTGGTATAAGTTAGGTTTTTGAGAAAAAGTTAGTTTTGGTATAAGTTAGGTTTTTATGAAAAAGTTAGGTTTTTTCGAAAAAGTTAGTTTTGGTATAAGTTAGGTTTTTAAGAAAAAGTTAGTTTTGGTATAAGTTAGGTTTTTTCGAAAAAGTTAATTTTGGTATAAGTTAGGTTTTTAAGAAAAAGTTAGTTTTGGTATAAGTTAGGTTTTTTCGAAAAAGCTAGTTTTGGTATAAGTTAGGTTTTTTAGAAAAAGTTAGTTTTGGTATAAGTTAGGTTTTTTCGAAAAAGTTAGTTTTGGTATAAGTTAGGTTTTTAAGAAAAAGTTAGTTTTGGTATAAGTTAGGTTTTTTCGAAAAAGTTAGTTTTGGTATAAGTTAAGTTTTTTAGAAAAAGTTAGTTTTGGTATAAGTTAGGTTTTTTAGAAAAAGTTAGTTTTGGTATAAGTTAGGTTTTTTCGAAAAAGTTAGTTTTGGTATAAGTTAGGTTTTTTCGAAAAAGTTAGTTTTGGTATAAATTAGGTTTTTTCGAAAAAGTTAGTTGGTATAAGTTAGGTTTTTTTAGAAAAAAGTTAGTTTTGGTATAAATTAGGTTTTTTAGAAAAAGTTAGTTTTGGTATAAGTTAGGTTTTTTCGAAAAAGTTAGTTTTGGTATAAGTTAGGTTTTTAAGAAAAAGTTAGTTTTGGTATAATTTAGGTTTTTAAGAAAAAGTTAGTTTTGGTATAAGTTAGGTTTTTTCGAAAAAGTTAGTTTTGGTATAAGTTAGGTTTTTTCGAAAAAGTTAGTTTTGGTATAAGTTAGGTTTTTTAGAAAAAGTTAGTTTTGGTATAAGTTAGGTTTTTTAGAAAAAGTTAGTTTTGGTATAAGTTAGGTTTTTTCGAAAAAGTTAGTTTTGGTATAAGTTAGGTTTTTTCGAAAAAGTTAGTTTTGGTATAAGTTAGGTGTTTTAGAAAAAGTTAGTTTTGGTATAAGTTAGGTTTTTTCGAAAAAGTTAGTTTTGGTATAAGTTAGGTTTTTAAGAAAAAGTTAGTTTTGGTATAAGTTAGGTTTTTAAGAAAAAGTTAGTTTTGGTATAAGTTAGGTTTTTTAGAAAAAGTAAGGTTTTTTAGAAAAAGTTAGTTTTGGTATAAGTTAGGTTTTTTCGAAAAAGTTAGTTTTGGTATAAGTTAGGTTTTTAAGAAAAAGTTAGTTTTGGTATAAGTTAGGTTTTTTCGAAAAAGTTAGTTTTGGTATAAGTTAGGTTTTTTCGAAAAAGTTAGTTTTGGTATAAGTTAGGTTTTTAAGAAAAAGTTAGTTTTGGTATAAGTTAGGTTTTTTCGAAAAAGTTAGTTTTGGTATAAGTTAGGTTTTTTCGAAAAAGTTAGTTTTGGTATAAGTTAGGTTTTTTAGAAAAAGTTAGTTTTGGTATAAGTTAGGTTTTTTAGAAAAAGTTAGTTTTGGTATAAGTTAGGTTTTTTCGAAAAAGTTAGTTTTGGTAAAAGTTAGGTTTTTTCGAAAAAGTAAGGTTTTTTAGAAAAAGTTAGTTTTGGTATAAGTTAGGTTTTTTCGAAAAAGTTAGTTTTGGTATAAGTTAGGTTTTTATGAAAAAGTAAGGTTTTTTCGAAAAAGTTAGTTTTGGTATAAGTTAGGTTTTTAAGAAAAAGTTAGTTTTGGTATAAGTTAGGTTTTTTCGAAAAAGTTAGTTTTGGTATAAGTTAGGTTTTTTCGAAAAAGTTAGTTTTGGTATAAGTTAGGTTTTTAAGAAAAAGTTAGTTTTGGTATAAGTTAGGTTTTTTCGAAAAAGTTAGTTTTGGTATAAGTTAGGTTTTTTAGAAAAAGTTAGTTTTGGTATAAGTTAGGTTTTTTAGAAAAAGTTAGTTTTGGTATAAGTTAGGTTTTTTAGAAAAAGTTAGTTTTGGTATAAGTTAGGTTTTTATGAAAAAGTTAGGTTTTTTCGAAAAAGTTAGTTTTGGTAAAAGTTACGTTTTTAAGAAAAAGTTAGTTTTGGTATAAGTTAGGTTTTTTCGAAAAAGTTAGTTTTGGTATAAGTTAGGTTTTTATGAAAAAGTTAGTTTTGGTATAAGTTAGGTTTTTTCGAAAAAGTTAGTTTTGGTAAAAGTTAGGTTTTTTCGAAAAAGTAAGGTTTTTTAGAAAAAGTTAGTTTTGGTATAAGTTAGGTTTTTTCGAAAAAGTTAGTTTTGGTATAAGTTAGGTTTTTAAGAAAAAGTTAGTTTTGGTATAAGTTAGGTTTTTTCGAAAAAGTTAGTTTTGGTATAAGTTAAGTTTTTTAGAAAAAGTTAGTTTTGGTATAAGTTAGGTTTTTTAGAAAAAGTTAGTTTTGGTATAAGTTAGGTTTTTTCGAAAAAGTTAGTTTTGGTATAAGTTAGGTTTTTTCGAAAAAGTTAGTTTTGGTATAAGTTAGGTTTTTTCGAAAAAGTTAGTTTTGGTATAAATTAGGTTTTTTCGAAAAAGTTAGGTTTTTTCGAAAAAGTTAGTTTTGGTATAAGTTAGGTTTTTAAGAAAAAGTTAGTTTTGGTATAAGTTGGGTTTTTGAGAAAAAGTTAGTTTTGGTGTAAGTTAGGATTTTTCGAAAAAGTTAGTTTTGGTATAAATTAGGTTTTTTCGAAAAAGTTAGTTTTGGTATAAGTAAGGTTTTTTCGAAAAAGTTAGTTTTGGTATAAGTTAGGTTTTTAAGAAAAAGTTAGTTTTGGTATAAGTTAGGTTTTTTAGAAAAAGTTAGTTTTGGTATAAGTTAGGTTCTTTAGAAAAAGTTAGTTTTGGTATAAGTTAGGTTTTTTCGAAAAAGTTAGTTTTGGTATAAGTTAGGTTTTTTCGAAAAAGTTAGTTTTGGTATAAATTAGGTTTTTTCGAAAAAGTTAGTTTTGGTATAAGTTAGGTTTTTTAGAAAAAGTTAGTTTTGGTATAAGTTAGGTTTTTTAGAAAAAGTTAATTTTGGTATAAATTAGGTTTTTTCGAAAAAGTTAGTTTTGGTATAAGTTAGGTTTTTTAGAAAAAGTTAGTTTTGGTATAAGTTAGGTTTTTTAGAAAAAGTTAGTTTTGGTATAAGTTAGGTTTTTAAGAAAAAGTTAGTTTTGGTATAAGTTAGGTTTTTTAGAAAAAGTTAATTTTGGTATAAGTTAGGTTTTTTAGAAAAAGTTAGTTTTGGTATAAGTTAGGTTTTTTCGAAAAAGTTAGTTTTGGTATAAGTTAGGTTTTTATGAAAAAGTTAGGTTTTTTCGAAAAAGTTAGTTTTGGTAAAAGTTAGGTTTTTAAGAAAAAGTTAGTTTTGGTATAAGTTAGGTTTTTATGAAAAAGTTAGGTTTTTTCGAAAAAGTAAGTTTTGGTAAAAGTTAGGTTTTTAAGAAAAAGTTAGTTTTGGTATAAGTTAGGTTTTTATGAAAAAGTTAGGTTTTTTCGAAAAAGTTAGTTTTGGTAAAAGTTAGGTTTTTTCGAAAAAGTAAGGTTTTTTAGAAAAAGTTAGTTTTGGTATAAATTAGGTTTTTTCGAAAAAGTTAGTTTTGGTATAAGTTAGGTTTTTAAGAAAAAGTTAGTTTTGGTATAAGTTAGGTTTTTTCGAAAAAGTTAGTTTTGGTATAAGTTAGGTTTTTTAGAAAAAGTTAGGTTTTTAAGAAAAAGTTAATTTTGGTATAAGTTAGGATTTTGAGAAAAAGTTAGGTTTTTTAGAATAAGTTAGTTTTGGTAAAAGTTGGGTTTTTTCGAAAAAGTTAGTTTTGGTGTAAGTTAGGTTTTTTCGAAAAAGTTAGTTTTGGTATAAGTAAGGTTTTTTAGAAAAAGTTAGTTTTGGTATAAGTTAGGTTTTTTAGAAAAAGTGAGTTTTGGTATAAGTTAGGTTTTTTCGAAAAAGTTAGTTTTTTTATAAGTTAGGTTTTTTCGAAAAAGTTAGTTTTGGTATGAGTTAGGTTTTTTCGAAAAAGTTAGTTTTGTTATAAGTTAGGTTTTTTATAAAAAGTTAGTTTTGGTATAAGTTAGGTTTTTTAGAAAAAGTTAATTTTGGTATAAATTAGGTTTTTTCGAAAAAGTTAGTTTTGGTATAAGTTAGGTTTTTTCGAAAAAGTTAGTTTTGGTATAAGTAAGGTTTTTTCGAAAAAGTTAGTTTTGGTATAAGTTAGGTTTTTAAGAAAAAGTTAGTTTTGGTATAAGTTAGGTTTTTAAGAAAAAGTTAGTTTTGGTATAAGTTAGGTTTTTTATAAAAAGTTAGTTTTGGTATAAGTTAGGTTTTTTAGAAAAAGTTAATTTTGGTATAAATTAGGTTTTTTCGAAAAAGTTAGTTTTGGTATAAGTTAGGTTTTTTCGAAAAAGTTAGTTTTGGTATAAGTAAGGTTTTTTCGAAAAAGTTAGTATTGGTATAAGTAAGGTTTTTTCGAAAAAGTTAGTTTTGGTATAAGTTAGGTTTTTTCGAAAAAGTTAGTTTTGGTATAAGTTAGGTTTTTAAGAAAAAGTTAGTTTTGGTATAAGTTAGGTTTTTTCGAAAAAGTTAGTTTTGGTATAAGTTAGGTTTTTGAGAAAAAGTTAGTTTTGGTATAAGTTAGGTTTTTTCGAAAAAGTTAGTTTTGGTATAAGTTAGGTTTTTTATAAAAAGTTAGTTTTGGTATAAGTTAGGTTTTTTAGAAAAAGTTAGTTTTGGTATAAATTAGGTTTTTTCGAAAAAGTTAGTTTTGGTATAAGTTAGGTTTTTTCGAAAAAGTTAGTTTTGGTATAAATTAGGTTTTTTCGAAAAAGTTAGTTTTGGTATAAGTTAGGTTTTTTAGAAAAAGTTAGTTTTGGTATAAGTTAGGTTTTTTCGAAAAAGTTAGTTTTGGTGTAAGTTAGGTTTTTTAGAAAAAGTTAGTTTTGGTATAAGTTAGGTTTTTTAGAAAAAGTTAGTTTTGGTATAAGTTAGGTTTTTAAGAAAAAGTTAGTTTTGGTATAAGTTAGGTTTTTTCGAAAAAGTTAGTTTTGGTATAAGTTAGGTTTTTTAGAAAAAGTTAGTTTTGGTATAAGTTAGGTTTTTTCGAAAAAGTTAGTTTTGGTATAAGTTAGGTTTTTTCGAAAAAGTTAGTTTTGGTATAAATTAGGTTTTTTCGAAAAAGTTAGTTTTGGTATAAGTTAGGTTTTTTCGAAAAAGTTAGTTTTGGTATAAGTTAGGTTTTTTAGAAAAAGTTAGTTTTGGTATAAGTTAGGTTTTTTAGAAAAAGTTAGTTTTGGTATAAGTTAGGTTTTTTAGAAAAAGTTAGTTTTGGTAAAAGTTAGGTTTTTTAGAAAAAGTTAGGTTTTTTAGAAAAAGTGAGTTTTGGTATAAGTTAGGTTTTTTCGAAAAAGTTAGTTTTTTTATAAGTTAGGTTTTTTCGAAAAAGTTAGTTTTGGTATAAGTTAGGTTTTTAAGAAAAAGTTAGTTTTGGTATAAGTTAGGTTTTTTCGAAAAAGTTAGTTTTGGTATAAGTTAGGTTTTTTAGAAAAAGTTAGTTTTGGTATAAGTTAGGTTTTTTAGAAAAAGTTAGTTTTGGTATAAGTTAGGTTTTTAAGAAAAAGTTAGTTTTGGTATAAGTTAGGTTTTTAAGAAAAAGTTAGTTTTGGTATAAGTTAGGTTTTTTAGAAAAAGTTAGTTTTGGTATAAGTTAGGTTTTTTAGAAAAAGTTAGTTTTGGTATAAGTTAGGTTTTTTAGAAAAAGTTAGTTTTGGTATAAGTTAGGTTTTTTCGAAAAAGTTAGTTTTGGTATGAGTTAGGTTTTTTCGAAAAAGTTAGTTTTGGTATAAGTTAGGTTTTTTCGAAAAAGTTAGTATTGGTATAAGTAAGGTTTTTTCGAAAAAGTTAGTTTTGGTATAAGTTAGGTTTTTTTAGAAAAAGTTAGTTTTGGTATAAGTTAGGTTTTTATGAAAAAGTTAGGTTTTTTCGAAAAAGTTAGTTTTGGTAAAAGTTAGGTTTTTTCGAAAAAGTTAGTTTTGGTATAAGTTAGGTTTTTTCGAAAAAGTTAGTTTTGGTATAAGTTAGGTTTTTATGAAAAAGTTAGTTTTGGTATAAGTTAGGTTTTTAAGAAAAAGTTAGTTTTGGTATAAATTAGGTTTTTTCGAAAAAGTTAGTTTTGGTATAAGTTAGGTTTTTTTAGAAAAAGTTAGTTTTGGTATAAGTTAGGTTTTTATGAAAAAGTTAGGTTTTTTCGAAAAAGTTAGTTTTGGTAAAAGTTAGGTTTTTTCGAAAAAGTTAGTTTTGGTATAAGTTAGGTTTTTTCGAAAAAGTTAGTTTTGGTATAAGTTAGGTTTTTTTAGAAAAAGTTAGTTTTGGTATAAGTTAGGTTTTTAAGAAAAAGTTAGTTTTGGTATAAATTAGGTTTTTTCGAAAAAGTTAGTTTTGGTATAAGTTAGGTTTTTTTAGAAAAAGTGAGTTTTGGTATAAGTTAGGTTTTTATGAAAAAGTTAGGTTTTTTCGAAAAAGTTAGTTTTGGTAAAAGTTAGGTTTTTTCGAAAAAGTTAGTTTTGGTATAAGTTAGGTTTTTTCGAAAAAGTTAGTATTGGTATAAGTTAGGTTTTTTCGAAAAAGTTAGTTTTGGTATAAGTTAGGTTTTTAAGAAAAAGTTAGTTTTGGTATAAATTAGGTTTTTTCGAAAAAGTTAGTTTTGGTATAAGTTAGGTTTTTTTAGAAAAAGTTAGTTTTGGTATAAGTTAGGTTTTTATGAAAAAGTTAGGTTTTTTCGAAAAAGTTAGTTTTGGTAAAAGTTAGGTTTTTTCGAAAAAGTTAGTTTTGGTATAAGTTAGGTTTTTTCGAAAAAGTTAGTTTTGGTATAAGTTAGGTTTTTAAGAAAAAGTTAGTTTTGGTATAAGTTAGGTTTTTAAGAAAAAGTTAGTTTTGGTATAAGTTAGGTTTTTTCGAAAAAGTTAGTTTTGGTAAAAGTTAGGTTTTTTCGAAAAAGTAAGGTTTTTTAGAAAAAGTTAGTTTTGGTATAAGTTAGGTTTTTTCGAAAAAGTTAGTTTTGGTATAAGTTAGGTTTTTAAGAAAAAGTTAGTTTTGGTATAAGTTAGGTTTTTAAGAAAAAGTTAGTTTTGGTATAAGTTAGGTTTTTTCGAAAAAGTTAGTTTTGGTATAAGTTAGGTTTTTTCGAAAAAGTTAGTTTTGGTATAAGTTAGGTTTTTATGAAAAAGTTAGTTTTGGTATAAGTTAGGTTTTTAAGAAAAAGTTAGTTTTGGTATAAATTAGGTTTTTTCGAAAAAGTTAGTTTTGGTATAAGTTAGGTTTTTTTAGAAAAAGTTAGTTTTGGTATAAGTTAGGTTTTTATGAAAAAGTTAGGTTTTTTCGAAAAAGTTAGTTTTGGTAAAAGTTAGGTTTTTTCGAAAAAGTTAGTTTTGGTATAAGTTAGGTTTTTTCGAAAAAGTTAGTTTTGGTATAAGTTAGGTTTTTTTAGAAAAAGTTAGTTTTGGTATAAGTTAGGTTTTTAAGAAAAAGTTAGTTTTGGTATAAATTAGGTTTTTTCGAAAAAGTTAGTTTTGGTATAAGTTAGGTTTTTTTAGAAAAAGTGAGTTTTGGTATAAGTTAGGTTTTTATGAAAAAGTTAGGTTTTTTCGAAAAAGTTAGTTTTGGTAAAAGTTAGGTTTTTTCGAAAAAGTTAGTTTTGGTATAAGTTAGGTTTTTTCGAAAAAGTTAGTATTGGTATAAGTTAGGTTTTTTCGAAAAAGTTAGTTTTGGTATAAGTTAGGTTTTTATGAAAAAGTTAGGTTTTTTCGAAAAAGTTAGTTTTGGTAAAAGTTAGGTTTTTTCGAAAAAGTTAGTTTTGGTATAAGTTAGGTTTTTTCGAAAAAGTTAGTTTTGGTATAAGTTAGGTTTTTATGAAAAAGTTAGTTTTGGTATAAGTTAGGTTTTTAAGAAAAAGTTAGTTTTGGTATAAATTAGGTTTTTTCGAAAAAGTTAGTTTTGGTATAAGTTAGGTTTTTTTAGAAAAAGTTAGTTTTGGTATAAGTTAGGTTTTTATGAAAAAGTTAGGTTTTTTCGAAAAAGTTAGTTTTGGTAAAAGTTAGGTTTTTTCGAAAAAGTTAGTTTTGGTATAAGTTAGGTTTTTTCGAAAAAGTTAGTTTTGGTATAAGTTAGGTTTTTTTAGAAAAAGTTAGTTTTGGTATAAGTTAGGTTTTTAAGAAAAAGTTAGTTTTGGTATAAATTAGGTTTTTTCGAAAAAGTTAGTTTTGGTATAAGTTAGGTTTTTTTAGAAAAAGTGAGTTTTGGTATAAGTTAGGTTTTTATGAAAAAGTTAGGTTTTTTCGAAAAAGTTAGTTTTGGTAAAAGTTAGGTTTTTTCGAAAAAGTTAGTTTTGGTATAAGTTAGGTTTTTTCGAAAAAGTTAGTATTGGTATAAGTTAGGTTTTTTCGAAAAAGTTAGTTTTGGTATAAGTTAGGTTTTTAAGAAAAAGTTAGTTTTGGTATAAATTAGGTTTTTTCGAAAAAGTTAGTTTTGGTATAAGTTAGGTTTTTTTAGAAAAAGTTAGTTTTGGTATAAGTTAGGTTTTTATGAAAAAGTTAGGTTTTTTCGAAAAAGTTAGTTTTGGTAAAAGTTAGGTTTTTTCGAAAAAGTTAGTTTTGGTATAAGTTAGGTTTTTTCGAAAAAGTTAGTTTTGGTATAAGTTAGGTTTTTAAGAAAAAGTTAGTTTTGGTATAAGTTAGGTTTTTAAGAAAAAGTTAGTTTTGGTATAAGTTAGGTTTTTTCGAAAAAGTTAGTTTTGGTAAAAGTTAGGTTTTTTCGAAAAAGTAAGGTTTTTTAGAAAAAGTTAGTTTTGGTATAAGTTAGGTTTTTTCGAAAAAGTTAGTTTTGGTATAAGTTAGGTTTTTAAGAAAAAGTTAGTTTTGGTATAAGTTAGGTTTTTAAGAAAAAGTTAGTTTTGGTATAAGTTAGGTTTTTTCGAAAAAGTTAGTTTTGGTATAAGTTAGGTTTTTTCGAAAAAGTTAGTTTTGGTATAAGTTAGGTTTTTATGAAAAAGTTAGTTTTGGTATAAGTTAGGTTTTTAAGAAAAAGTTAGTTTTGGTATAAATTAGGTTTTTTCGAAAAAGTTAGTTTTGGTATAAGTTAGGTTTTTTTAGAAAAAGTTAGTTTTGGTATAAGTTAGGTTTTTATGAAAAAGTTAGGTTTTTTCGAAAAAGTTAGTTTTGGTAAAAGTTAGGTTTTTTCGAAAAAGTTAGTTTTGGTATAAGTTAGGTTTTTTCGAAAAAGTTAGTTTTGGTATAAGTTAGGTTTTTTTAGAAAAAGTTAGTTTTGGTATAAGTTAGGTTTTTAAGAAAAAGTTAGTTTTGGTATAAATTAGGTTTTTTCGAAAAAGTTAGTTTTGGTATAAGTTAGGTTTTTTTAGAAAAAGTGAGTTTTGGTATAAGTTAGGTTTTTATGAAAAAGTTAGGTTTTTTCGAAAAAGTTAGTTTTGGTAAAAGTTAGGTTTTTTCGAAAAAGTTAGTTTTGGTATAAGTTAGGTTTTTTCGAAAAAGTTAGTATTGGTATAAGTTAGGTTTTTTCGAAAAAGTTAGTTTTGGTATAAGTTAGGTTTTTAAGAAAAAGTTAGTTTTGGTATAAATTAGGTTTTTTCGAAAAAGTTAGTTTTGGTATAAGTTAGGTTTTTTTAGAAAAAGTTAGTTTTGGTATAAGTTAGGTTTTTATGAAAAAGTTAGGTTTTTTCGAAAAAGTTAGTTTTGGTAAAAGTTAGGTTTTTTCGAAAAAGTTAGTTTTGGTATAAGTTAGGTTTTTTCGAAAAAGTTAGTTTTGGTATAAGTTAGGTTTTTAAGAAAAAGTTAGTTTTGGTATAAGTTAGGTTTTTAAGAAAAAGTTAGTTTTGGTATAAGTTAGGTTTTTTCGAAAAAGTTAGTTTTGGTAAAAGTTAGGTTTTTTCGAAAAAGTAAGGTTTTTTAGAAAAAGTTAGTTTTGGTATAAGTTAGGTTTTTTCGAAAAAGTTAGTTTTGGTATAAGTTAGGTTTTTTCGAAAAAGTTAGTTTTGGTATAAGTTAGGTTTTTGAGAAAAAGTTAGTTTTGGTATAAGTTAGGTTTTTTCGAAAAAGTTAGTTTTGGTATAAGTTAGGTTTTTTCGAAAAAGTTAGTTTTGGTAAAAGTTAGGTTTTTTCGAAAAAGTAAGGTTTTTTCGAAAAAGTTAGTTTTGGTATAAGTTAGGTTTTTGAGAAAAAGTTAGTTTTGGTATAAGTTAGGTTTTTAAGAAAAAGTTAGTTTTGGTATAAGTTAGGTTTTTTCGAAAAAGTTAGTTTTGGTAAAAGTTAGGTTTTTATGAAAAAGTTAGGTTTTTTCGAAAAAGTTAGTTTTGGTATAAGTTAGGTTTTTTCGAAAAAATTAGTTTTGGTATAAGTTAGGTTTTTTCGAAAAAGTTAGGTTTTTTCGAAAAAGTTAGTTTTGGTATAAGTTAGGTTTTTTCGAAAAAGTTAGTTTTGGTATAAGTTAGGTTTTTTCTTAAAAGTTAGTTTTGGTATAAGTTAGGTTTTTAAGAAAAAGTTAGTTTTGGTATAAGTTAGGTTTTTTAGAAAAAGTTAGTTTTGGTAAAAGTTAGGTTTTTATGAAAAAGTTAGGTTTTTTCGAAAAAGTTAGTTTTGGTATAAGTTAGGTTTTTTCGAAAAAGTTAGTTTTGGTATAAGTTAGGTTTTTAAGAAAAAGTTAGTTTTGGTATAAGTTAGGTTTTTAAGAAAAAGTTAGTTTTGGTATAAGTTAGGTTTTTTCGAAAAAGTTAGTTTTGGTAAAAGTTAGGTTTTTTCGAAAAAGTAAGGTTTTTTCGAAAAAGTTAGTTTTGGTATAAGTTAGGTTTTTGAGAAAAAGTTAGTTTTGGTATAAGTTAGGTTTTTTAGAAAAAGTTAGTTTTGGTATAAGTTAGGTTTTTTCGAAAAAGTTAGTTTTGGTATAAGTTAGGTTTTTTCGAAAAAGTTAGTTTTGGTATAAATTAGGTTTTTTCGAAAAAGTTAGTTTTGGTATAAGTTAGGTTTTTTTAGAAAAAGTTAGTTTTGGTATAAGTTAGGTTTTTTCGAAAAAGTTAGTTTTGGTATAAGTTAGGTTTTTTCGAAAAAGTTAGTTTTGGTATAAGTTAGGTTTTTATGAAAAAGTTAGGTTTTTTCGAAAAAGTTAGTTTTGGTAAAAGTTAGGTTTTTTCGAAAAAGTTAGTTTTGGTATAAGTTAGGTTTTTTCGAAAAAGTTAGTTTTGGTATAAGTTAGGTTTTTAAGAAAAAGTTAGTTTTGGTATAAGTAAGGTTTTTAAGAAAAAGTTAGTTTTGGTATAAGTTAGGTTTTTTCGAAAAAGTTAGTTTTGGTAAAAGTTAGGTTTTTTCGAAAAAGTAAGGTTTTTTAGAAAAAGTTAGTTTTGGTATAAGTTAGGTTTTTTCGAAAAAGTTAGTTTTGGTATAAGTTAGGTTTTTTCGAAAAAGTTAGTTTTGGTATAAGTTAGGTTTTTGAGAAAAAGTTAGTTTTGGTATAAGTTAGGTTTTTTCGAAAAAGTTAGTTTTGGTATAAGTTAGGTTTTTTCGAAAAAGTTAGTTTTGGTAAAAGTTAGGTTTTTTCGAAAAAGTAAGGTTTTTTCGAAAAAGTTAGTTTTGGTATAAGTTAGGTTTTTGAGAAAAAGTTAGTTTTGGTATAAGTTAGGTTTTTTAGAAAAAGTTAGTTTTGGTATAAGTTAGGTTTTTTCGAAAAAGTTAGTTTTGGTATAAGTTAGGTTTTTTCGAAAAAGTTAGATTTTTTCGAAAAAGTTAGTTTTGGTATAAGTTAGGTTTTTTCGAAAAAGTTAGTTTTGGTATAAGTTAGGTTTTTTCTTAAAAGTTAGTTTTGGTATAAGTTAGGTTTTTAAGAAAAAGTTAGTTTTGGTATAAGTTAGGTTTTTTAGAAAAAGTTAGTTTTGGTAAAAGTTAGGTTTTTATGAAAAAGTTAGGTTTTTTCGAAAAAGTTGGTTTTGGTATAAGTTAGGTTTTTTCGAAAAAGTTAGTTTTGGTATAAGTTAGGTTTTTAAGAAAAAGTTAGTTTTGGTATAAGTTAGGTTTTTAAGAAAAAGTTAGTTTTGGTATAAGTTAGGTTTTTTCGAAAAAGTTAGTTTTGGTAAAAGTTAGGTTTTTTCGAAAAAGTAAGGTTTTTTCGAAAAAGTTAGTTTTGGTATAAGTTAGGTTTTTGAGAAAAAGTTAGTTTTGGTATAAGTTAGGTTTTTTAGAAAAAGTTAGTTTTGGTATAAGTTAGGTTTTTTCGAAAAAGTTAGTTTTGGTATAAGTTAGGTTTTTTCGAAAAAGTTAGTTTTGGTATAAATTAGGTTTTTTCGAAAAAGTTAGTTTTGGTATAAGTTAGGTTTTTTTAGAAAAAGTTAGTTTTGGTATAAGTTAGGTTTTTTCGAAAAAGTTAGTTTTGGTATAAGTTAGGTTTTTTCGAAAAAGTTAGTTTTGGTATAAGTTAGGTTTTTATGAAAAAGTTAGGTTTTTTCGAAAAAGTTAGTTTTGGTATAAGTTAGGTTTTTATGAAAAAGTTAGTTTTGGTATAAGTTAGGTTTTTTCGAAAAAGTTAGTTTTGGTATAAGTTAGGTTTTTGAGAAAAAGTAAGTTTTGGTATAAGTTAGGTTTTTTAGAAAAAGTTAGTTTTGGTATAAGTTAGGTTTTTTCGAAAAAGTTAGTTTTGGTATAAGTTAGGTTTTTTAGAAAAAGTTAGTTTTGGTTTAAGTTAGGTTTTTATGAAAAAGTTAGGTTTTTTCGAAAAAGTTAGTTTTGGTATAAGTTAGGTTTTTAAGAAAAAGTTAGTTTTGGTATAAGTTAGGTTTTTTCGAAAAAGTTAGTTTTGGTATAAGTTAGGTTTTTTTGAAAAAGTTAGGTTTTTTCGAAAAAGTTAGTTTTGGTATGAGTTAGGTTTTTTCGAAAAAGTTAGTTTTGCTATAAGTTAGGTTTTTTCGAAAAAGTTAGTTTTGGTATAAGTTAGGTTTTTATGAAAAAGTTAGTTTTGGTATAAGTTAGGTTTTTAAGAAAAAGTTAGGTTTTATCGAAAAAGTTAGTTTTGGTAAAAGTTAGGTTTTTTAGAAAAAGCTAGGTTTTTTAGAATAAGTTAGTTTTGGTAAAAGATAGGTTTTTTCGAAAAAGTTAGTTTTGGTATAAGTTAGGTTTTTTCGAAAAAGTTAGTTTTGGTATAAGTTAGGTTTTTTCGAAAAAGTTAGTTTTTTTATAAGTTACGTTTTTTCGAAAAAGTTAGTTTTGGTATGAGTTAGGTTTTTTCGAAAAAGTTAGTTTTGGTATAAGTTAGGTTTTTTCGAAAAAGTTAGTTTTGGTATAAGTTAGGTTTTTAAGAAAAAGTTAGGTTTTTTCGAAAAAGTTAGTATTGGTATAAGTTAGGTTTTTTCTTAAAAGTTAGTTTTGGTATAAGTTAGGTTTTTTCGAAAAAATTAGTTTTGGTATAAGTTAGGTTTTTTCGAAAAAGTTAGTTTTTTTATAAGTTACGTTTTTTCGAAAAAGTTAGTTTTGGTATGAGTTAGGTTTTTTCGAAAAAGTTAGTTTTGGTATAAGTTAGGTTTTTTCGAAAAAGTTAGTTTTGGTATAAGTTAGGTTTTTAAGAAAAAGTTAGGTTTTTTCGAAAAAGTTAGTATTGGTATAAGTTAGGTTTTTTCTTAAAAGTTAGTTTTGGTATAAGTTAGGTTTTTTCGAAAAAATTAGTTTTGGTATAAGTTAGGTTTTTTCGAAAAAGTTAGTTTTGGTATAAGTTAGGTTTTTAAGAAAAAGTTAGGTTTTATCGAAAAAGTTAGTTTTGGTAAAAGTTAGGTTTTTTAGAAAAAGCTAGGTTTTTTAGAATAAGTTAGTTTTGGTAAAAGATAGGTTTTTTCGAAAAAGTTAGTTTTGGTATAAGTTAGGTTTTTTCGAAAAAGTTAGTTTTGGTATAAGTTAGGTTTTTTCGAAAAAGTTAGTTTTTTTATAAGTTAGGTTTTTTCGAAAAAGTTAGTTTTGGTATGAGTTAGGTTTTTTCGAAAAAGTTAGTTTTGGTATATGTTAGGTTTTTTCGAAAAAGTTAGTTTTGCTATAAGTTAGGTTTTTAAGAAAAAGTTAGGTTTTATCGAAAAAGTTAGTTTTGGTAAAAGTTAGGTTTTTTAGCAAAAGCTAGGTTTTTTAGAATAAGTTAGTTTTGGTAAAAGATAGGTTTTTTCGAAAAAGTTAGTTTTGGTATAAGTTAGGTTTTTTCGAAAAAGTTAGTTTTGGTATAAGTTAGGTTTTTTCGAAAAAGTTAGTTTTTTTATAAGTTACGTTTTTTCGAAAAAGTTAGTTTTGGTATGAGTTAGGTTTTTTCGAAAAAGTTAGTTTTGGTATAAGTTAGGTTTTTTCGAAAAAGTTAGTTTTGGTATAAGTTAGGTTTTTAAGAAAAAGTTAGGTTTTTTCGAAAAAGTTAGTATTGGTATAAGTTAGGTTTTTTCTTAAAAGTTAGTTTTGGTATAAGTTAGGTTTTTTCGAAAAAATTAGTTTTGGTATAAGTTAGGTTTTTTCGAAAAAGTTAGTTTTGGTATAAGTTAGGTTTTTAAGAAAAAGTTAGGTTTTATCGAAAAAGTTAGTTTTGGTAAAAGTTAGGTTTTTTAGAAAAAGCTAGGTTTTTTAGAATAAGTTAGTTTTGGTAAAAGATAGGTTTTTTCGAAAAAGTTAGTTTTGGTATAAGTTAGGTTTTTTAGAAAAAGTGAGTTTTGGTATAAGTTAGGTTTTTTTGAAAAAGTTAGTTTTTTTATAAGTTACGTTTTTTCGAAAAAGTTAGTTTTGGTATGAGTTAGGTTTTTTCGAAAAAGTTAGTTTTGGTATAAGTTAGGTTTTTTCGAAAAAGTTAGTATTGGTATAAGTTAGGTTTTTTCTTAAAAGTTAGTTTTGGTACAAGTTAGGTTTTTTAGAAAAAGTTAGTTTTGGTATAAGTTAGGTTTTTTAGAAAAAGTTAGTTTTGGTATAAGTTAGGTTTTTATGAAAAAGTTAGGTTTTTTCGAAAAAGTTAGTTTTGGTAAAAGTTAGGTTTTTAAGAAAAAGTTAGTTTTGGTATAAGTTAGGTTTTTATGAAAAAGTTAGTATTGGTATAAGTTAGGTTTTTAAGAAAAAGTTAGGTTTTATCGAAAAAGTTAGTTTTGGTAAAAGTTAGGTTTTTAAGAAAAAGTTAGTTTTGGTATAAGTTAGGTTTTTAAGAAAAAGTTAGTTTTGGTATAAGTTAGGTTTTTTCGAAAAAGTTAGTTTTGGTATAAGTTAGGTTTTTTCGAAAAAGTTAGTTTTGGTATAAGTTAGGTTTTTTCGAAAAAGTTAGGTTTTTAAGAAAAAGTTAATTTTGGTATAAGTTAGGTTTTTATGAAAAAGTTAATTTTGGTATAAGTTAGGTTTTTTAGAAAAAGTGAGTTTTGGTATAAGTTAGGTTTTTTCGAGAAAGTTAGTTTTTTTATAAGTTACGTTTTTTCGAAAAAGTTAGTTTTGGTATGAGTTAGGTTTTTTCGAAAAAGTTAGTTTTGGTATAAGTTAGGTTTTTTCGAAAAAGTAAGTATTGGTATAAGTTAGGTTTTTTCTTAAAAGTTAGTTTTGGTACAAGTTAGGTTTTTTAGAAAAAGTTAGTTTTGGTATAAGTTAGGTTTTTTAGAAAAAGTTAGTTTTGGTATAAGTTAGGTTTTTATGAAAAAGTTAGGTTTTTTCGAAAAAGTTAGTTTTGGTAAAAGTTAGGTTTTTAAGAAAAAGTTAGTTTTGGTATAAGTTAGGTTTTTATGAAAAAGTTAGTATTGGTATAAGTTAGGTTTTTAAGAAAAAGTTAGGTTTTATCGAAAAAGTTAGTTTTGGTAAAAGTTAGGTTTTTAAGAAAAAGTTAGTTTTGGTATAAGTTAGGTTTTTAAGAAAAAGTTAGTTTTGGTATAAGTTAGGTTTTTTCGAAAAAGTTAGTTTTGGTATAAGTTAGGTTTTTTCGAAAAAGTTAGTTTTGGTATAAGTTAGGTTTTTTAGAAAAAGTGAGTTTTGGTATAAGTTAGGTTTTTTCGAAAAAGTTAGTTTTTTTATAAGTTAGGTTTTTTCGAAAAAGTTAGTTTTGGTATGAGTTAGGTTTTTTCGAAAAAGTTAGTTTTGGTATAAGTTAGGTTTTTTCGAAAAAGTTAGGTTTTTAAGAAAAAGTTAATTTTGGTATAAGTTAGGTTTTTATGAAAAAGTTAATTTTGGTATAAGTTAGGTTTTTGAGAAAAAGCTAGGTTTTTTAGAATAAGTTAGTTTTGGTAAAAGATAGGTTTTTTCGAAAAAGTTAGTTTTGGTATAAGTTAGGTTTTTTCGAAAAAGTTAGTTTTGGTATAAGTTAGGTTTTTATGAAAAAGTTAGGTTTTTTCGAAAAAGTTAGTTTTGGTAAAAGTTAGGTTTTTTCGAAAAAGTAAGGTTTTTTAGAAAAAGTTAGTTTTGGTATAAGTTAGGTTTTTATGAAAAAGTTAGTTTTGGTATAAGTTAGGTTTTTTCGAAAAAGTTAGTTTTGGTACAAGTTAGGTTTTTTAGAAAAAGTTAGGTTTTTAAGAAAAAGTTAATTTTGGTATAAGTTAGGTTTTTGAGAAAAAGCTAGGTTTTTTAGAATAAGTTAGTTTTGGTAAAAGTTAGGTTTTTTCGAAAAAGTTAGTTTTGGTATAAGTTAGGTTTTTTCGAAAAAGTTAGTTTTGGTATAAGTTAGGTTTTTTAGAAAAAGTGAGTTTTGGTATAAGTTAGGTTTTTTCGAAAAAGTTAGTTTTTTTATAAGTTAGGTTTTTTCGAAAAAGTTAGTTTTGGTATGAGTTAGGTTTTTTCGAAAAAGTTAGTTTTGGTATAAGTTAGGTTTTTTCTTAAAAGTTAGTTTTGGTACAAGTTAGGTTTTTTAGAAATAGTTAGTTTTGGTATAAGTTAGGTTTTTTAGAAAAAGTTAGTTTTGGTATAAGTTAGGTTTTTATGAAAAAGTTAGGTTTTTTCGAAAAAGTTAGTTTTGGTAAAAGTTAGGTTTTTAAGAAAAAGTTAGTTTTGGTATAAGTTAGGTTTTTATGAAAAAGTTAGTATTGGTATAAGTTAGGTTTTTAAGAAAAAGTTAGTTTTGGTATAAGTTAGGTTTTTTCGAAAAAGTTAGTTTTGGTATAAGTTAGGTTTTTTCGAAAAAGTTAGTTTTGGTATAAGTTAGGTTTTTAAGAAAAAGTTAGGTTTTATCGAAAAAGTTAGTTTTGGTAAAAGTTAGGTTTTTTAGAAAAAGCTAGGTTTTTTAGAATAAGTTAGTTTTGGTAAAAGATAGGTTTTTTCGAAAAAGTTAGTTTTGGTATAAGTTAGGTTTTTTCGAAAAAGTTAGTTTTGGTATAAGTTAGGTTTTTTAGAAAAACTGAGTTTTGGTATAAGTTAGGTTTTTTCGAAAAAGTTAGTTTTTTTATAAGTTACGTTTTTTCGAAAAAGTTAGTTTTGGTATGAGTTAGGTTTTTTCGAAAAAGTTAGTTTTGGTATAAGTTAGGTTTTTTCGAAAAAGTTAGTATTGGTATAAGTTAGGTTTTTTCTTAAAAGTTAGTTTTGGTACAAGTTAGGTTTTTTAGAAAAAGTTAGTTTTGGTATAAGTTAGGTTTTTAAGAAAAAGTTAGTTTTGGTATAAGTTAGGTTTTTATGAAAAAGTTAGGTTTTTTCGAAAAAGTTAGTTTTGGTAAAAGTTAGGTTTTTAAGAAAAAGTTAGTTTTGGTATAAGTTAGGTTTTTATGAAAAAGTTAGTATTGGTATAAGTTAGATTTTTAAGAAAAAGTTAGTTTTGGTATAAGTTAGGTTTTTTCGAAAAAGTTAGTTTTGGTATAAGTAAGGTTTTTTAGAAAAAGTTAGTTTTGGTATAAGTTAGGTTTTTAAGAAAAAGTTAGGTTTTATCGAAAAAGTTAGTTTTGGTAAAAGTTAGGTTTTTAAGAAAAAGTTAGTTTTGGTATAAGTTAGGTTTTTAAGAAAAAGTTAGTTTTGGTATAAGTTAGGTTTTTTCGAAAAAGTTAGTTTTGGTATAAGTTAGGTTTTTTCGAAAAAGTTAGTTTTGGTATAAGTTAGGTTTTTATGAAAAAGTTAGGTTTTTTCGAAAAAGTTAGTTTTGGTAAAAGTTAGGTTTTTTAGAAAAAGCTAGGTTTTTTCGAAAAAGTTAGTTTTGGTATAAGTTAGGTTTTTTCGAAAAAGTTAGTTTTGGTATAAATTAGGTTTTTTCGAAAAAGTTAGTTTTGATATAAGTTAGGTTTTTTTAGAAAAAGTTAGTTTTGGTATAAGTTAGGTTTTTAAGAAAAAGTTAGTTTTGGTATAAGTTAGGTTTTTTCGAAAAAGTTAGTTTTGGTATAAGTTAGGTTTTTATGAAAAAGTTAGGTTTTTTCGAAAAAGTTAGTTTTGGTATAAGTTAGGTTTTTATGAAAAAGTTAGTTTTGGTATAAGTTAGGTTTTTTCGAAAAAGTTAGTTTTGGTATAAGTTAGGTTTTTTAGAAAAAGTTAGTTTTGGTATAAGTTAGGTTTTTTCGAAAAAGTTAGTTTTGGTATAAGTTAGGTTTTTTTAGAAAAAGTTAGTTTTGGCATAAGTTAGGTTTTTAAGAAAAAGTTAGTTTTGGTAAAAGTTAGGTTTTTTAGAAAAAGTTAGTTTTGGTGTAAGTTAGGTTTTTATGAAAAAGTTAGGTTTTTTCGAAAAAGTTAGTTTTGGTAAAAGTTAGGTTTTTAAGAAAAAGTTAGTTTTGGTATAAGTTAGGTTTTTTCGAAAAAGTTAGTTTTGGTATAAGTTAGGTTTTTATGAAAAAGTTAGGTTTTTTCGAAAAAGTTAGTTTTGGTAAAAGTTAGGTTTTTTCGAAAAAGTAAGGTTTTTTAGAAAAAGTTAGTTTTGGTATAAGTTAGGTTTTTATGAAAAAGTTAGTTTTGGTATAAGTTAGGTTTTTTCGAAAAAGTTAGTTTTGGTATAAGTTAGGTTTCTTAGAAAAAGTGAGTTTTGGTATAAGTTAGGTTTTTTCGAAAAAGTTAGTTTTGGTATAAGTTAGGTTTTTTTAGAAAAAGTTAGTTTTGGTATAAGTTAGGTTTTTAAGAAAAAGTTAGTTTTGGTAAAAGTTAGGTTTTTTAGAAAAAGTTAGTTTTGGTATAAGTTAGGTTTTTATGAAAAAGTTAGGTTTTTTCGAAAAAGTTAGTTTTGGTATAAGTTAGGTTTTTATGAAAAAGTTAGGTTTTTTCGAAAAAGTTAGTTTTGGTAAAAGTTAGGTTTTTAAGAAAAAGTTAGTTTTGGTATAAGTTAGGTTTTTATGAAAAAGTTAGTATTGGTATAAGTTAGGTTTTTAAGAAAAAGTTAGTTTTGGTATAAGTTAGGTTTTTTCGAAAAAGTTAGTTTTGGTATAAGTAAGGTTTTTTAGAAAAAGTTAGTTTTGGTATAAGTTAGGTTTTTAAGAAAAAGTTAGGTTTTATCGAAAAAGTTAGTTTTGGTAAAAGTAAGGTTTTTAAGAAAAAGTTAGTTTTGGTATAAGTTAGGTTTTTAAGAAAAAGTTAGTTTTGGTATAAGTTAGGTTTTTTCGAAAAAGTTAGTTTTGGTATAAGTTAGGTTTTTTCGAAAAAGTTAGTTTTGGTATAAGTTAGGTTTTTTAGAAAAAGTGAGTTTTGGTATAAGTTAGGTTTTTTCGAAAAAGTTAGTTTTTTTAAAAGTTAGGTTTTTTCGAAAAAGTTAGTTTTGGTATAAGTTAGGTTTTTAAGAAAAAGTTAGGTTTTATCAAAAAAGTTAGTTTTGGTAAAAGTTAGGTTTTTTAGAAAAAGCTAGGTTTTTTCGAAAAAGTGAGTTTTGGTATAAGTTAGGTTTTTTCGAAAAAGTTAGTTTTGGTATAAATTAGGTTTTTTCGAAAAAGTTAGTTTTGGTATAAGTTAGGTTTTTTTAGAAAAAGTTAGTTTTGGTATAAGTTAGGTTTTTAAGAAAAAGTTAGTTTTGGTAAAAGTTAGGTTTTTTAGAAAAAGTTAGTTTTGGTATAAGTTAGGTTTTTATGAAAAAGTTAGGTTTTTTCGAAAAAGTTAGTTTTGGTAAAAGTTAGGTTTTTAAGAAAAAGTTAGTTTTGGTATAAGTTAGGTTTTTTCGAAAAAGTTAGTTTTGGTATAAGTTAGGTTTTTATGAAAAAGTTAGGTTTTTTCGAAAAAGTTAGTTTTGGTAAAAGTTAGGTTTTTTCGAAAAAGTAAGGTTTTTTAGAAAAAGTTAGTTTTGGTATAAGTTAGGTTTTTATGAAAAAGTTAGTTTTGGTATAAGTTAGGTTTTTTCGAAAAAGTTAGTTTTGGTATAAGTTAGGTTTTTTAGAAAAAGTTAGGTTTTTAAGAAAAAGTTAATTTTGGTATAAGTTAGGTTTTTGAGAAAAAGCTAGGTTTTTTAGAATAAGTTAGTTTTGGTAAAAGTTAGGTTTTTTCGAAAAAGTTAGTTTTGGTATGAGTTAGGTTTTTTCGAAAAAGTTAGTTTTGGTATAAGTTAGGTTTTTTCGAAAAAGTTAGTATTGGTATAAGTTAGGTTTTTTCTTAAAAGTTAGTTTTGGTACAAGTTAGGTTTTTTAGAAAAAGTTAGTTTTGGTATAAGTTAGGTTTTTTAGAAAAAGTTAGTTTTGGTATAAGTTAGGTTTTTATGAAAAAGTTAGGTTTTTTCGAAAAAGTTAGTTTTGGTAAAAGTTAGGTTTTTAAGAAAAAGTTAGTTTTGGTATAAGTTAGGTTTTTATGAAAAAGTTAGTATTGGTATAAGTTAGGTTTTTAAGAAAAAGTTAGTTTTGGTATAAGTTAGGTTTTTTCGAAAAAGTTAGTTTTGGTATAAGTTAGGTTTTTTCGAAAAAGTTAGTTTTGGTATAAGTTAGGTTTTT
Organism: Anopheles funestus; assembly: GCF_943734845.2. Taxonomy (NCBI): domain Eukaryota; kingdom Metazoa; phylum Arthropoda; class Insecta; order Diptera; family Culicidae; genus Anopheles; species Anopheles funestus. Next base: position 41,567 of record NW_026045274.1, on the reverse strand, counting down.
AAGAAAAAGTTAGGTTTTATCGAAAAAGTTAGTTTTGGTAAAAGTTAGGTTTTTTAGAAAAAGCTAGGTTTTTTAGAATAAGTTAGTTTTGGTAAAAGATAGGTTTTTTCGAAAAAGTTAGTTTTGGTATAAGTTAGGTTTTTTCGAAAAAGTTAGTTTTGGTATAAGTTAGGTTTTTTAGAAAAAGTGAGTTTTGGTATAAGTTAGGTTTTTTCGAAAAAGTTAGTTTTTTTATAAGTTACGTTTTTTCGAAAAAGTTAGTTTTGGTATGAGTTAGGTTTTTTCGAAAAAGTTAGTTTTGGTATAAGTTAGGTTTTTTCGAAAAAGTTAGTATTGGTATAAGTTAGGTTTTTTCTTAAAAGTTAGTTTTGGTACAAGTTAGGTTTTTTAGAAAAAGTTAGTTTTGGTATAAGTTAGGTTTTTTAGAAAAAGTTAGTTTTGGTATAAGTTAGGTTTTTATGAAAAAGTTAGGTTTTTTCGAAAAAGTTAGTTTTGGTAAAAGTTAGGTTTTTAAGAAAAAGTTAGTTTTGGTATAAGTTAGGTTTTTATGAAAAAGTTAGTATTGGTATAAGTTAGGTTTTTAAGAAAAAGTTAGTTTTGGTATAAGTTAGGTTTTTTCGAAAAAGTTAGTTTTGGTATAAGTTAGGTTTTTTAGAAAAAATTAGTTTTGGTATAAGTTAGGTTTTTAAGAAAAAGTTAGGTTTTATCGAAAAAGTTAGTTTTGGTAAAAGTTAGGTTTTTAAGAAAAAGTTAGTTTTGGTATAAGTTAGGTTTTTAAGAAAAAGTTAGTTTTGGTATAAGTTAGGTTTTTTCGAAAAAGTTAGTTTTGGTATAAGTTAGGTTTTTTCGAAAAAGTTAGTTTTGGTATAAGTTAGGTTTTTTAGAAAAAGCGAGTTTTGGTATAAGTTAGGTTTTTTCGAAAAAGTTAGTTTTTTTATAAGTTAGGTTTTTTCGAAAAAGTTAGTTTTGGTATGAGTTAGGTTTTTTCGAAAAAGTTAGTTTTGGTATAAGTTAGGTTTTTTAGAAAAAGCTAGGTTTTTAAGAAAAAGTTAATTTTGGTATAAGTTAGGTTTTTGAGAAAAAGCTAGGTTTTTTAGAATAAGTTAGTTTTGGTAAAAGATAGGTTTTTTCGAAAAAGTTAGTTTTGGTATAAGTTAGGTTTTTTCGAAAAAGTTAGTTTTGGTATAAGTTAGGTTTTTTAGAAAAAGTGAGTTTTGGTATAAGTTAGGTTTTTTCGAAAAAGTTAGTTTTTTTATAAGTTAGGTTTTTTCGAAAAAGTTAGTTTTTTTATAAGTTAGGTTTCTTAGAAAAAGTTAGTTTTGGTATAAGTTAGGTTTTTTCGAAAAAGTTAGTTTTGGTATAAGTTAGGTTTTTTTAGAAAAAGTTAGTTTTGGTATAAGTTAGGTTTTTAAGAAAAAGTTAGTTTTGGTAAAAGTTAGGTTTTTTAGAAAAAGTTAGTTTTGGTATAAGTTAGGTTTTTATGAAAAAGTTAGGTTTTTTCGAAAAAGTTAGTTTTGGTATAAGTTAGGTTTTATCGAAAAAGTTAGTTTTGGTAAAAGTTAGGTTTTTATGAAAAAGTTAGGTTTTTTCGAAAAAGTTAGTTTTGGTAAAAGTTAGGTTTTTAAGAAAAAGTTAGTTTTGGTATAAGTTAGGTTTTTATGAAAAAGTTAGTATTGGTATAAGTTAGGTTTTTAAGAAAAAGTTAGTTTTGGTATAAGTTAGGTTTTTTCGAAAAAGTTAGTTTTGGTATAAGTAAGGTTTTTTAGAAAAAGTTAGTTTTGGTATAAGTTAGGTTTTTAAGAAAAAGTTAGGTTTTATCGAAAAAGTTAGTTTTGGTAAAAGTTAGGTTTTTAAGAAAAAGTTAGTTTTGGTATAAGTTAGGTTTTTAAGAAAAAGTTAGTTTTGGTATAAGTTAGGTTTTTTCGAAAAAGTTAGTTTTGGTATAAGTTAGGTTTTTTCGAAAAAGTTAGTTTTGGTATAAGTTAGGTTTTTTAGAAAAAGTGAGTTTTGGTATAAGTTAGGTTTTTTCGAAAAAGTTAGTTTTTTTATAAGTTAGGTTTTTTCGAAAAAGTTAGTTTTGGTATAAGTTAGGTTTTTAAGAAAAAGTTAGGTTTTATCAAAAAAGTTAGTTTTGGTAAAAGTTAGGTTTTTTAGAAAAAGCTAGGTTTTTTCGAAAAAGTGAGTTTTGGTATAAGTTAGGTTTTTTCGAAAAAGTTAGTTTTGGTATAAATTAGGTTTTTTCGAAAAAGTTAGTTTTGGTATAAGTTAGGTTTTTTTAGAAAAAGTTAGTTTTGGTATAAGTTAGGTTTTTAAGAAAAAGTTAGTTTTGGTAAAAGTTAGGTTTTTTAGAAAAAGTTAGTTTTGGTATAAGTTAGGTTTTTATGAAAAAGTTAGGTTTTTTCGAAAAAGTTAGTTTTGGTAAAAGTTAGGTTTTTAAGAAAAAGTTAGTTTTGGTATAAGTTAGGTTTTTTCGAAAAAGTTAGTTTTGGTATAAGTTAGGTTTTTATGAAAAAGTTAGGTTTTTTCGAAAAAGTTAGTTTTGGTAAAAGTTAGGTTTTTTCGAAAAAGTAAGGTTTTTTAGAAAAAGTTAGTTTTGGTATAAGTTAGGTTTTTATGAAAAAGTTAGTTTTGGTATAAGTTAGGTTTTTTCGAAAAAGTTAGTTTTGGTATAAGTTAGGTTTTTTAGAAAAAGTTAGGTTTTTAAGAAAAAGTTAATTTTGGTATAAGTTAGGTTTTTGAGAAAAAGCTAGGTTTTTTAGAATAAGTTAGTTTTGGTAAAAAATAGGTTTTTTCGAAAAAGTTAGTTTTGGTATGAGTTAGGTTTTTTCGAAAAAGTTAGTTTTGGTATAAGTTAGGTTTTTTCGAAAAAGTTAGTATTGGTATAAGTTAGGTTTTTTCTTAAAAGTTAGTTTTGGTACAAGTTAGGTTTTTTAGAAAAAGTTAGTTTTGGTATAAGTTAGGTTTTTTAGAAAAAGTTAGTTTTGGTATAAGTTAGGTTTTTATGAAAAAGTTAGGTTTTTTAGAAAAAGTTAGTTTTGGTATAAGTTAGGTTTTTTAGAAAAAGTTAGTTTTGGTATAAGTTAGGTTTTTTCGAATAAGTTAGTTTTGGTATGAGTTAGGTTTTTTCGAAAAAGTTAGTTTTGGTATAAGTTAGGTTTTTTCGAAAAAGTTTGTATTGGTATAAGTAAGGTTTTTTCGAAAAAGTTAGTTTTGGTATAAGTTAGGTTTTTTAGAAAAAGTTAGTTTTGGTATAAATTAGGTTTTTTAGAAAAAGTTAGTTTTGGTATAAGTTAGGTTTTTTAGAAAAAGTTAATTTTGGTATAAATTAGGTTTTTTAGAAAAAGTTAGTTTTGGTATAAGTTATTTTTTTTCGAAAAAGTTAGTTTTGGTTTAAGTTAGGTTTTTTCGAAAAAGTTAGTTTTGGTATAAGTTAGGTTTTTACGAAAAAGTTAGTTTTGGTATAAGTTAGGTTTTTTAGAAAAAGTTAGTTTTGGTATAAGTTAGGTTTTTTAGAAAAAGTTAGTTTTGGTATAAGTTAGGTTTTTTCGAAAAAGTTAGTTTTGGTATGAGTTAGGTTTTTTCGAAAAAGTTAGTTTTGGTATAAGTTAGGTTTTTTCGAAAAAGTTAGTATTGGTATAAGTAAGGTTTTTTCGAAAAAGTTAGTTTTGGTATAAGTTAGGTTTTTGAGAAAAAGTTAGTTTTGGTTTAAGTTAGGTTTTTTCGAAAAAGTTAGTTTTGGTATAAGTTAGGTTTTTACGAAAAAGTTAGTTTTTGTATAAGTTAGGTTTTTTAGAAAAAGTTAGTTTTGGTATAAGTTAGGTTTTTTAGAAAAAGTTAGTTTTGGTATAAGTTAGGTTTTTTCGAAAAAGTTAGTTTTGGTATGAGTTAGGTTTTTTCGAAAAAGTTAGTTTTGGTATAAGTTAGGTTTTTTCGAAAAAGTTAGTTTTGGTATAAATTAGGTTTTTTAGAAAAAGTTAGTTTTGGTATAAGTTAGGTTTTTAAGAAAAAGTTAGTTTTGGTATAAGTTAGGTTTTTAAGAAAAAGTTAGTTTTGGTATAAGTTAGGTTTTTTCGAAAAAGTTAGTTTTGGTATAAGTTAGGTTTTTTCGAAAAAGTTAGTTTTGGTATAAGTAAGGTTTTTTCGAAAAAGTTAGTTTTGGTATAAGTTAGGTTTTTTCGAAAAAGTTAGTTTTGGTATAAGTAAGGTTTTTTAGAAAAAGTTAGTTTTGGTATAAGTTAGGTTTTTTCGAAAAAGTTAGTTTTGGTATGAGTTAGGTTTTTTCGAAAAAGTTAGTTTTGGTATAAATTAGGTTTTTTCGAAAAAGTTAGTTTTGGTATAAGTTAGGTTTTTTCGAAAAAGTTAGTTTTGGTATAAGTTAGGTTTTTAAGAAAAAGTTAGGTTTTTGAGAAAAAGTTAGTTTTGGTATAAGTTAGGTTTTTAAGAAAAAGTTAGTTTTGGTATAAGTTAGGTTTTTTAGAAAAAGTTAGTTTTGGTATAAGTTAGGCTTTTTAGAAAAAGTTAGTTTTGGTATAAGTTAGGTTTTTTAGAAAAAGTAAGGTTTTTTAGAAAAAGTTAGTTTTGGTATAAGTTAGGTTTTTTAGAAAAAGTTAGTTTTGGTATAAGTTAGGTTTTTTCGAAAAAGTTAGTTTTGGTATAAGTTGGGTTTTTTCTTAAAAGTTAGTTTTGGTATAAGTTAGGTTTTTAAGAAAAAGTTAGTTTTGGTATAAGTTAGGTTTTTATGAAAAAGTTAGTTTTGGTATAAGTTAGGTTTTTTAGAAAAAGTTAGTTTTGGTATAAGTTAGGTTTTTTCGAAAAAGTTAGTTTTGGTATAAGTTAGGTTTTTTAGAAAAAGTTAGTTTTGGTATAAGTTAGGTTTTTTAGAAAAAGTTAGTTTTGGTATAAGTTAGGTTTTTTCGAAAAAGTTAGTTTTGGTAAAAGTTAGGTTTTTTCGAAAAAGTAAGGTTTTTTAGAAAAAGTTAGTTTTGGTATAAGTTAGGTTTTTTCGAAAAAGTTAGTTTTGGTATAAGTTAGGTTTTTTCGAAAAAGTTAGTTTTGGTATAAGTTAGGTTTTTATGAAAAAGTTAGGTTTTTTCGAAAAAGTTAGTTTTGGTATAAGTTAGGTTTTTAAGAAAAAGTTAGTTTTGGTATAAGTTAGGTTTTTTCGAAAAAGTTAGTTTTGGTATAAGTTAGGTTTTTTCGAAAAAGTTAGTTTTGGTATAAGTTAGGTTTTTAAGAAAAAGTTAGTTTTGGTATAAGTTAGGTTTTTTAGAAAAAGTGAGTTTTGGTATAAGTTAGGTTTTTTCGAAAAAGTTAGTTTTTTTATAAGTTAGGTTTTTTCGAAAAAGTGAGTTTTGGTATAAGTTAGGTTTTTTAGAAAAAGTTAGTTTTGGTATAAGTTAGGCTTTTTAGAAAAAGTTAGTTTTGGTATAAGTTAGGTTTTTTAGAAAAAGTTAGTTTTGGTATAAGTTAGGTTTTTTCGAAAAAGTTAGTTTTGGTATAAGTTAGGTTTTTTCGAAAAAGTTAGTTTTGGTATAAGTTAGGTTTTTTCGAAAAAGTTAGTTTTGGTATAAATTAGGTTTTTTCGAAAAAGTTAGTTTTGGTATAAGTTAGGTTTTTTTAGAAAAAGTTAGTTTTGGTATAAGTTAGGTTTTTTCGAAAAAGTTAGTTTTGGTATAAGTTAGGTTTTTAAGAAAAAGTTAGTTTTGGTATAAGTTAGGTTTTTTCGAAAAAGTTAGTTTTGGTATAAGTTAGGTTTTTTAGAAAAAGTTAGTTTTGGTATAAGTTAGGTTTTTTCGAAAAAGTTAGTTTTGGTATAAGTTTGGTTTTTATGAAAAAGTTAGGTTTTTTCGAAAAAGTTAGTTTTGGTAAAAGTTAGGTTTTTTCGAAAAAGTAAGGTTTTTTAGAAAAAGTTAGTTTTGGTATAAGTTAGGTTTTTTCGAAAAAGTTAGTTTTGGTATAAGTTAGGTTTTTAAGAAAAATTTAGTTTTGGTATAAGTTAGGTTTTTTCGAAAAAGTTAGTTTTGGTATAAGTTAGGTTTTTTCGAAAAAGTTAGTTTTGGTATAAGTTAGGTTTTTTAGAAAAAGTTAGTTTTGGTATAAGTTAGGTTTTTTCGAAAAAGTTAGTTTTGGTATAAGTTAGGTTTTTTCGAAAAAGTAAGGTTTTTTAGAAAAAGTTAGTTTTGGTATAAGTTAGGTTTTTTCGAAAAAGTTAGTTTTGGTATAAGTTAGGTTTTTTCGAAAAAGTTAGTTTTGGTATAAGTTAGGTTTTTAAGAAAAATTTAGTTTTGGTATAAGTTAGGTTTTTTCGAAAAAGTTAGTTTTGGTATAAGTTAGGTTTTTTCGAAAAAGTTAGTTTTGGTATAAGTTAGGTTTTTTAGAAAAAGTTAGTTTTGGTATAAGTTAGGTTTTTTCGAAAAAGTTAGTTTTGGTATAAGTTAGGTTTTTTCGAAAAAGTTAGTTTTGGTATAAATTAGGTTTTTACGAAAAAGTTAGTTTTGGTATAAGTTAGGTTTTTTTAGAAAAAGTTAGTTTTGGTATAAGTTAGGTTTTTAAGAAAATGTTAGTTTTGGTATAAGTTAGGTTTTTTCGAAAAAGTTAGTTTTGGTATAAGTTAGGTTTTTTAGAAAAAGTTAGTTTTGGTATAAGTTAGGTTTTTTCGAAAAAGTTAGTTTTGGTATAAATTAGGTTTTTTCGAAAAAGTTAGTTTTGGTATAAGTTAGGTTTTTTCCAAAAAATTAGTTTTGGTATAAGTTAGGTTTTTTCGAAAAAGTTAGTTTTGGTATAAGTTAGGTTTTTTCTTAAAAGTTAGTTTTGGTATAAGTTAGGTTTTTTAGAAAAAGTTAGTTTTGGTATAAGTTAGGTTTTTTAGAAAAAGTTAGTTTTGGTATAAGTTAGGTTTTTTCGAAAAAGTTAGTTTTGGTATAAGTTAGGTTTTTTCGAAAAAGTTAGTTTTGGTATAAGTTAGGTTTTTTCGAAAAAGTTAGTTTTGGTATAAGTTAGGTTTTTTAGAAAAAGTTAGTTTTGGTATAAGTTAGGTTTTTTAGAAAAAGTTAGTTTTGGTATAAGTTAGGTTTTTTAGAAAAAGTTAGTTTTGGTATAAGTTAGGTTTTTTAGAAAAAGTTAGTTTTGGTATAAATTAGGTTTTTTAGAAAAAGTTAGTTTTGGTATAAGTTATTTTTTTTCGAAAATGTTAGTTTTGGTTTAAGTTAGGTTTTTTCGAAAAAGTTAGTTTTGGTATAAGTTAGGTTTTTACGAAAAAGTTAGTTTTGGTATAAGTTAGGTTTTTTAGAAAAAGTTAGTTTTGGTATAAGTTAGGTTTTTTAGAAAAAGTTAGTTTTGGTATAAGTTAGGTTTTTGCGAAAAAATTAGTTTTGGTATGAGTTAGGTTGTTTCGAAAAAGTTAGTTTTGGTATAAGTTAGGTTTTTTCGAAAAAGTTAGTATTGGTATAAGTAAGGTTTTTTCGAAAAAGTTAGTTTTGGTATAAGTTAGGTTTTTGAGAAAAAGTTAGTTTTGGTATAAGTTAGGTTTTTTCGAAAAAGTTAGTTTTGGTATAAATTAGGTTTTTGAGAAAAAGTTAGTTTTGGTTTAAGTTAGGTTTTTTCGAAAAAGTTAGTTTTGGTATAAGTTAGGTTTTTACGAAAAAGTTAGTTTTGGTATAAGTTAGGTTTTTTAGAAAAAGTTAGTTTTGGTATAAGTTAGGTTTTTTAGAAAAAGTTAGTTTTGGTATAAGTTAGGTTTTTTCGAAAAAGTTAGTTTTGGTATGAGTTAGGTTTTTTCGAGAAAGTTAGTTTTGGTATAAGTTAGGTTTTTTCGAAAAAGTTAGTATTGGTATAAGTAAGGTATTTTCGAAAAAGTTAGTTTTGGTATAAGTTAGGTTTTTTAGAAAAAGTTAGTTTTGGTATAAATTAGGTTTTTTAGAAAAAGTTAGTTTTGGTATAAGTTAGGTTTTTTAGAAAAAGTTAGTTTTGGTATAAATTAGGTTTTTTAGAAAAAGTTAGTTTTGGTATAAGTTATTTTTTTTCGAAAAAGTTAGTTTTGGTTTAAGTTAGGTTTTTTCGAAAAAGTTAGTTTTGGTATAAATTAAGTTTTTTACGAAAAAGTTAGTTTTGGTATAAGTTAGGTTTTTTAGAAAAAGTTAGTTTTGGTATAAGTTAGGTTTTTTAGAAAAAGTTAGTTTTGGTATAAGTTAGGTTTTTTCGAAAAAAATAGTTTTGGTATGAGTTAGGTTTTTTCGAAAAAGTTAGTTTTGGTATAAGTTAGGTTTTTTCGAAAAAGTTAGTATTGGTATAAGTAAGGTTTTTTCGAAAAAGTTAGTTTTGGTATAAGTTAGCTTTTTGAGAAAAAGTTAGTTTTGGTATAAGTTAGGTTTTTTCGAAAAAGTTAGTTTTGGTATAAATTAGGTTTTTGAGAAAAAGTTAGTTTTGGTTTGAGTTAGGTTTTTTCGAAAAAGTTAGTTTTGGTATAAGTTAGGTTTTTACGAAAAAGTTAGTTTTGGTATAAGTTAGGTTTTTTAGAAAAAGTTAGTTTTGGTATAAGTTAGGTTTTTTAGAAAAAGTTAGTTTTGGTATAAGTTAGGTTTTTTCGAAAAAGTTAGTTTTGGTATGAGTTAGGTTTTTTCGAAAAAGTTAGTTTTGGTATAAGTTAGGTTTTTTCGAAAAAGTTTGTATTGGTATAAGTAAGGTTTTTTAGAAAAAGTTAGTTTTGGTATAAGTTAGGTTTTTTAGAAAAAGTTAGTTTTGGTATAAATTAGGTTTTTTAGAAAAAGTTAGTTTTGGTATAAGTTAGGTTTTTTAGAAAAAGTTAATTTTGGTATAAATTAGGTTTTTTAGAAAAAGTTAGTTTTGGTATAAGTTATTTTTTTTCGAAAAAGTTAGTTTTGGTTTAAGTTAGGTTTTTTCGAAAAAGTTAGTTTTGGTATAAGTTAGGTTTTTACGAAAAAGTTAGTTTTGGTATAAGTTAGGTTTTTTAGAAAAAGTTAGTTTTGGTATAAGTTAGGTTTTTTAGAAAAAGTTAGTTTTGGTATAAGTTAGGTTTTTTCGAAAAAGTTAGTTTTGGTATAAGTTAGGTTTTTGAGAAAAAGTTAGTTTTGGTTTAAGTTAGGTTTTTTCGAAAAAGTTAGTTTTGGTATAAGTTAGGTTTTTACGAAAAAGTTAGTTTTGGTATAAGTTAGGTTTTTTAGAAAAAGTTAGTTTTGGTATAAGTTAGGTTTTTTAGAAAAAGTTAGTTTTGGTATAAGTTAGGTTTTTTCGAAAAAGTTAGTTTTGGTATGAGTTAGGTTTTTTCGAAAAAGTTAGTTTTGGTATAAGTTAGGTTTTTTCGAAAAAGTTAGTTTTGGTATAAGTAAGGTTTTTTCGAAAAAGTTAGTTTTGGTATAAGTTAGGTTTTTTAGAAAAAGTTAGTTTTGGTATAAATTAGGTTTTTTAGAAAAAGTTAGTTTTGGTATAAGTTAGGTTTTTTAGAAAAAGTTAGTTTTGGTATAAGTTAGGTTTTTAAGAAAAAGTTAGTTTTGGTATAAGTTAGGTTTTTAAGAAAAAGTTAGTTTTGGTATAAGTTAGGTTTTTTCGAAAAAGTTAGTTTTGGTATAAGTTAGGTTTTTTCGAAAAAGTTAGTTTTGGTATAAGTAAGGTTTTTTAGAAAAAGTTAGTTTTGGTATAAGTTAGGTTTTTTCGAAAAAGTTAGTTTTGGTATGAGTTAGGTTTTTTCGAAAAAGTTAGTTTTGGTATAAATTAGGTTTTTTCGAAAAAGTTAGTTTTGGTATAAGTTAGGTTTTTTCGAAAAAGTTAGTTTTGGTATAAGTAAGGTTTTTTCGAAAAAGTTAGTTTTGGTATAAGTTAGGTTTTTTAGAAAAAGTTAGTTTTGGTATAAGTTAGGTTTTTTAGAAAAAGTTAGTTTTGGTATAAGTTAGGTTTTTTCGAAAAAGTTAGTTTTGGTATGAGTTAGGTTTTTTCGAAAAAGTTAGTTTTGGTATAAGTTAGGTTTTTTCGAAAAAGTTAGTTTTGGTATAAGTAAGGTTTTTTCGAAAAAGTTAGTTTTGGTATAAGTTAGGTTTTTTAGAAAAAGTTAGTTTTGGTATAAATTAGGTTTTTTAGAAAAAGTTAGTTTTGGTATAAGTTAGGTTTTTTAGAAAAAGTTAGTTTTGGTATAAGTTAGGTTTTTAAGAAAAAGTTAGTTTTGGTATAAGTTAGGTTTTTAAGAAAAAGTTAGTTTTGGTATAAGTTAGGTTTTTTCGAAAAAGTTAGTTTTGGTATAAGTTAGGTTTTTTCGAAAAAGTTAGTTTTGGTATAAGTAAGGTTTTTTAGAAAAAGTTAGTTTTGGTATAAGTTAGGTTTTTTCGAAAAAGTTAGTTTTGGTATGAGTTAGGTTTTTTCGAAAAAGTTAGTTTTGGTATAAATTAGGTTTTTTCGAAAAAGTTAGTTTTGGTATAAGTTAGGTTTTTTCGAAAAAGTTAGTTTTGGTATAAGTTAGGTTTTTAAGAAAAAGTTAGTTTTGGTATAAGTTAGGTTTTTTCGAAAAAGTTAGTTTTGGTATAAGTAAGGTTTTTTAGAAAAAGTTAGTTTTGGTATAAGTTAGGTTTTTTCGAAAAAGTTAGTTTTGGTATAAGTTAGGTTTTTTAGAAAAAGTTAGTTTTGGTATAAGTTAGGTTTTTTCGAAAAAGTTAGTTTTGGTATAAGTAAGGTTTTTTCGAAAAAGTTAGTTTTGGTATAAGTTAGGTTTTTTAGAAAAAGTTAGTTTTGGTATAAATTAGGTTTTTTAGAAAAAGTTAGTTTTGGTATAAGTTAGGTTTTTTAGAAAAAGTTAGTTTTGGTATAAGTTAGGTTTTTAAGAAAAAGTTAGTTTTGGTATAAGTTAGGTTTTTAAGAAAAAGTTAGTTTTGGTATAAGTTAGGTTTTTTCGAAAAAGTTAGTTTTGGTATAAGTTAGGTTTTTTCGAAAAAGTTAGTTTTGGTATAAGTAAGGTTTTTTAGAAAAAGTTAGTTTTGGTATAAGTTAGGTTTTTTCGAAAAAGTTAGTTTTGGTATGAGTTAGGTTTTTTCGAAAAAGTTAGTTTTGGTATAAATTAGGTTTTTTCGAAAAAGTTAGTTTTGGTATAAGTTAGGTTTTTTCGAAAAAGTTAGTTTTGGTATAAGTTAGGTTTTTAAGAAAAAGTTAGGTTTTTAAGAAAAAGTTAGTTTTGGTATAAGTTAGGTTTTTAAGAAAAAGTTAGTTTTGGTATAAGTTAGGTTTTTTCGAAAAAGTTAGTTTTGGTATAAGTTAGGTTGTTATGAGAAAGTTAGGTTTTTTCGAAAAAGTTAGTTTTGGTAAAAGTTAGGTTTTTAAGAAAAAGTTAGTTTTGGTATAAGTAAGGTTTTTTCGAAAAAGTTAGTTTTGGTATAAGTTAGGTTTTTGAGAAAAAGTTAGTTTTGGTATAAGTTAGGTTTTTTCGAAAAAGTTAGTTTTGGTATAAATTAGGTTTTTGAGAAAAAGTTAGTTTTGGTATAAGTTAGGTTTTTACGAAAAAGTTAGTTTTGGTATAAGTTAGGTTTTTTCGAAAAAGTTAGTTTTGGTATAAGTTAGGTTTTTACGAAAAAGTTAGTTTTGGTATAAGTTAGGTTTTTTAGAAAAAGTTAGTTTTGGTATAAGTTAGGTTTTTTAGCAAAAGTTAGTTTTGGTATAAATTAGGTTTTTTAGAAAAAGTTAGTTTTGGTATAAGTTATTTTTTTTCGAAAAAGTTAGTTTTGGTTTAAGTTAGGTTTTTTCGAAAAAGTTAGTTTTGGTATAAGTTAGGTTTTTACGAAAAAGTTAGTTTTGGTATAAGTTAGGTTTTTTAGAAAAAGTTAGTTTTGGTATAAGTTAGGTTTTTTCGAAAAAGTTAGTTTTGGTATAAGTTAGGTTTTTTAGAAAAAGTTAGTTTTGGTATAAGTTAGGTTTTTTAGAAAAAGTTAGTTTTGGTATAAGTTAGGTTTTTTCGAAAAAGTTAGTTTTGGTATGAGTTAGGTTTTTTGAAAAAGTTAGTTTTGGTATAAGTTAGGTTTTTAAGAAAAAGTTAGTTTTGGTATAAGTTAGGTTTTTAAGAAAAAGTTAGTTTTGGTATAAGTTAGGTTTTTTCGAAAAAGTTAGTTTTGGTATAAGTTAGGTTTTTATGAAAAAGTTAGGTTTTTTCGAAAAAGTTAGTTTTGGTATAAGTTAGGTTTTTAAGAAAAAGTTAGTTTTGGTATAAGTTAGGTTTTTTCGAAAAAGTTAGTTTTGGTATAAGTTAGGTTTTTACGAAAAAGTTAGTTTTGGTATAAGTTAGGTTTTTTAGAAAAAGTTAGTTTTGGTATAAGTTAGGTTTTTATGAAAAAGTTAGGTTTTTTCGAAAAAAATAGTTTTGGTATAAGTTAGGTTTTTACGAAAAAGTTAGTTTTGGTATAAGTTAGGTTTTTGCGAAAAAGTTAGTTTTGGTATAAGTTAGGTTTTTTCGAAAAAGTTAGTTTTGGTATAAATTAGGTTTTTTAGAAAAAGTTAGTTTTGGTATAAGTTATTTTTTTTCGAAAAAGTTAGTTTTGGTTTAAGTTAGGTTTTTTCGAAAAAGTTAGTTTTGGTATAAGTTAGGTTTTTACGAAAAAGTTAGTTTTGGTATAAGTTAGGTTTTTTAGAAAAAGTTAGTTTTGGTATAAGTTAGGTTTTTTCGAAAAAGTTAGTTTTGGTATAAGTTAGGTTTTTAAGAAAAAGTTAGTTTTGGTATAAGTTAGGTTTTTTAGAAAAAGTTAGTTTTGGTATAAGTTAGGTTTTTTAGAAAAAGTTAGTTTTGGTATAAGTTAGGTTTTTTCGAAAAAGTTAGTTTTGGTATAAGTTAGGTTTTTTCGAAAAAGTTAGTTTTGGTATAAATTAGGTTTTTTCGAAAAAGTTAGTTTTGGTATAAGTTAGGTTTTTTCGAAAAAGTTAGTTTTGGTATAAGTTAGGTTTTTTAGAAAAAGTTAGTTTTGGTATAAGTTAGGTTTTTTAGAAAAAGTTAGTTTTGGTATAAGTTAGGTTTTTTCGAAAAAGTTAGTTTTGGTATGAGTTAGGTTTTTTCGAAAAAGTTAGTTTTGGTATAAGTTAGGTTTTTAAGAAAAAGTTAGTTTTGGTATAAGTTAGGTTTTTAAGAAAAAGTTAGTTTTGGTATAAGTTAGGTTTTTTCGAAAAAGTTAGTTTTGGTATAAGTTAGGTTTTTATGAAAAAGTTAGGTTTTTTCGAAAAAGTTAGTTTTGGTATAAGTTAGGTTTTTAAGAAAAAGTTAGTTTTGGTATAAGTTAGGTTTTTATGAAAAAGTTAGGTTTTTTCGAAAAAGTTAGTTTTGGTAAAAGTTAGGTTTTTTCGAAAAAGTAAGGTTTTTTAGAAAAAGTTAGTTTTGGTATAAGTTAGGTTTTTTCGAAAAAGTTAGTTTTGGTATAAGTTAGGTTTTTAAGAAAAAGTTAGTTTTGGTATAAGTTAAGTTTTTTCGAAAAAGTTAGTTTTGGTATAAGTTAGGTTTTTGAGAAAAAGTTAGTTTTGGTATAAGTTAGGTTTTTTAGAAAAAGTTAGTTTTGGTATAAGTTAGGTTTTTTCGAAAAAGTTAGTTTTGGTATAAGTTAGGTTTTTTCGAAAAAGTTAGTTTTGGTATAAATTAGGTTTTTTCGAAAAAGTTAGTTTTGGTATAAGTTAGGTTTTTTCGAAAAAGTTAGTTTTGGTATAAGTTAGGTTTTTATGAAAAAGTTAGGTTTTTTCGAAAAAGTTAGTTTTGGTATAAGTTAGGTTTTTATGAAAAAGTTAATTTTTTTATAAGTTAGGTTTTTATGAAAAAGTTAGTTTTGGTATAAGTTAGGTTTTTAAGAAAAAGTTAGTTTTGGTATAAGTTAGGTTTTTATGAAAAAGTTAGGTTTTTTCGAAAAAGTTAGTTTTGGTAAAAGTTAGGTTTTTTCGAAAAAGTAAGGTTTTTTAGAAAAAGTTAGTTTTGGTATAAGTTAGGTTTTTTCGAAAAAGTTAGTTTCGGTATAAGTTAGGTTTTTTCGAAAAAGTTAGTTTTGGTATAAGTTAGGTTTTTATGAAAAAGTTAGGTTTTTTCGAAAAAGTTAGTTTTGGTAAAAGTTAGGTTTTTTCGAAAAAGTTAGTTTTGGTATAAGTTAGGTTTTTTCGAAAAAGTTAGTTTTGGTATAAATTAGGTTTTTTCGAAAAAGTTAGTTTTGGTATAAGTAAGGTTTTTTCGAAAAAGTTAGTTTTGGTATAAGTTAGGTTTTTAAGAAAAAGCTAGTTTTGGTATAAGTTAGGTTTTTGAGAAAAAGTAAGGTTTTTAAGAAAAAGTTAGTTTTGGTATAAGTTAGGTTTTTAAGAAAAAGTTAGGTTTTTAAGAAAAAGTTAATTTTGGTATAAGTTAGGTTTTTGAGAAAAAGTTAGGTTTTTTAGAATAAGTTAGTTTTGGTAAAAGTTAGGTTTTTTCGAAAAAGTTAATTTTGGTATAAGTTAGGTTTTTGAGAAAAAGTAAGTTTTGGTATAAGTTAGGTTTTTAAGAAAAAGTTAGGTTTTTTCGAAAAAGTTAGTTTTGGTATAAGTTAGGTTTTTTCGAAAAAGTTAGTTTTGGTATAAGTTAGGTTTTTTAGAAAAAGTTAGGTTTTTTCGAAAAAGTTAGTTTTGGTATAAGTTAGGTTTTTTCGAAAAAGTTAGTTTTGGTATAAGTTAGGTTTTTTCGAAAAAGTTAGTTTTGGTATAAGTTAGGTTTTTTAGAAAAAGTTAGTTTTGGTATAAGTTAGGTTTTTTCGAAAAAGTTAGTTTTGGTATAAGTTAGGTTTTTTAGAAAAAGTTAGGTTTTTTCGAAAAAGTTAGTTTTGGTATAAGTTAGGTTTTTATGAAAAAGTTAGGTTTTTTAGAAAAAGTTAGTTTTGGTATAAGTTAGGTTTTTATGAAAAAGTTAGGTTTTTTCGAAAAAGTTAGTTTTGGTATAAGTTAGGTTTTTATAAAAAAGTTAGTTTTGGTATAAGTTAGGTTTTTAAGAAAAAGTTAGTTTTGGTATAAGTTAGGTTTTTATGAAAAAGTTAGGTTTTTTCGAAAAAGTTAGTTTTGGTAAAAGTTAGGTTTTTTCGAAAAAGTAAGGTTTTTTAGAAAAAGTTAGTTTTGGTATAAGTTAGGTTTTTTCGAAAAAGTTAGTTTCGGTATAAGTTAGGTTTTTTCGAAAAAGTTAGTTTTGGTATAAGTAAGGTTTTTGAGAAAAAGTTAGTTTTGGTATAAGTTAGGTTTTTTAGAAAAAGTTAGTTTTGGTATAAGTTAGGTTTTTTCGAAAAAGTTAGTTTTGGTATAAGTTAGGTTTTTTCGATAAAGTTAGTTTTGGTATAAATTAGGTTTTTTCGAAAAAGTTAGTTTTGGTATAAGTTAGGTTTTTTCGAGAAAGTTAGTTTTGGTATAAGTTAGGTTTTTAAGAAAAAGTAAGGTTTTTAAGAAAAAGTTAGTTTTGGTATAAGTTAGGTTTTTTCGAGAAAGTTAGTTTTGGTATAAGTTAGGTATTTGAGAAAAAGTAAGGTTTTTAAGAAAAAGTTAGTTTTGGTATAAGTTAGGTTTTTATGAAAAAGTTAGGTTTTTAAGAAAAAGTTAATTTTGGTATAAGTTAGGTTTTTGAGAAAAAGTTAGGTTTTTTAGAATAAGTTAGTTTTGGTAAAAGTTAGGTTTTTTCGAAAAAGTTAATTTTGGTATAAGTTAGGTTTTTGAGAAAAAGTTAGTTTTGGTATAAGTTAGGTTTTTAAGAAAAAGTTAGGTTTTTTCGAAAAAGTTAGTTTTGGTATAAGTTAGGTTTTTTCGAAAAAGTTAGTTTTGGTATAAATTAGGTTTTTTCGAAAAAGTTAGTTTTGGTATAAGTTAGGTTTTTTCGAAAAAGTTAGGTTTTTTAGAAAAAGTTAGTTTTGGTATAAATTAGGTTTTTTCGAGAAAGTTAGTTTTGGTATAAGTTAGGTTTTTATGAAAAAGTTAGGTTTTTTCGAAAAAGTTAGTTTTGGTAAAAGTTAGGTTTTTAAGAAAAAGTTAGTTTTGGTATAAGTTAGGTTTTTTCGAAAAAGTTAGTTTTGGTATAAGTTAGGTTTTTATGAAAAAGTTAGGTTTTTTCGAAAAAGTTAGTTTTGGTAAAAGTTAGGTTTTTTCGAAAAAGTAAGGTTTTTTAGAAAAAGTTAGTTTTGGTATAAGTTAGGTTTTTTCGAAAAAGTTAGTTTTGGTATAAGTTAGGTTTTTTAGAAAATGTTAGTTTTGGTATAAGTTAGGTTTTTATGAAAAAGTTAGGTTTTTTCGAAAAAGTTAGTTTTGGTAAAAGTTAGGTTTTTAAGAAAAAGTTAGTTTTGGTATAAGTTAGGTTTTTTCGAAAAAGTTAGTTTTGGTATAAGTTAGGTTTTTATGAAAACGTTAGGTTTTTTCTTAAAAGTTAGTTTTGGTATAAGTTAGGTTTTTATGAAAAAGTTAGGTTTTTTCGAAAAAGTTAGTTTTGGTATAAGTTAGGTTTTTAAGAAAAAGTTAGTTTTGGTATAAGTTAGGTTTTTTCGAAAAAGTTAGTTTTGGTATAAGTTAGGTTTTTGAGAAAAAGTTAGTTTTGGTATAAGTTAGGTTTTTGAGAAAAAGTTAGTTTTGGTATAAGTTAGGTTTTTATGAAAAAGTTAGTTTTGGTATAAGTTAGGTTTTTATGAAAAAGTTAGGTTTTTTCGAAAAAGTTAGTTTTGGTAAAAGTTAGGTTTTTTCGAAAAAGTTAGTTTTGGTATAAGTTAGGTTTTTTAGATAAAGTTAGTTTTGGTATAAGTTAGGTTTTTAAGAAAAAGTTAGTTTTGGTATATGTTAGGTTTTTTCGAAAAAGTTAGTTTTGGTATAAGTTAGGTTTTTTAGAAAAAGTTAGTTTTGGTATAAGTTAGGTTTTTATGAAAAAGTTAGGTTTTTTCGAAAAAGTTAGTTTTGGTAAAAGTTAGGTTTTTAAGAAAAAGTTAGTTTTGGTATAAGTTAGGTTTTTAAGAAAAAGTTAGTTTTGGTATAAGTTAGGTTTTTTCGAAAAAGTTAGTTTTGGTATAAGTTAGGTTTTTGAGAAAAAGTTAGTTTTGGTATAAGTTAGGTTTTTTCGAAAAAGTTAGTTTTGGTATAAATTAGGTTTTTTCGAAAAAGTTAGTTTTGGTATAAGTTAGGTTTTTTCGAAAAAGTTAGTTTTGGTATAAGTTAGGTTTTTAAGAAAAAGTTAGTTTTGGTAGAAGTTAGGTTTTTTAGAAAAAGTTAGTTTTGGTATAAGTTAGGTTTTTTCGAAAAAGTTAGTTTTGGTATAAGTTAGGTTTTTAAGAAAAAGTTAGTTTTGGTATAAGTTAGGTTTTTTAGAAAAAGTTAGTTTTGGTATAAGTTAGGTTTTTTAGAAAAAGTTAGTTTTGGTATAAGCTAGGTTTTTTCGAAAAAGTTAGTTTTGGTATAAGTTAGGTTTTTTCGAAAAAGTTAGTTTTGGTATAAATTAGGTTTTTTCGAAAAAGTTAGTTTTGGTATAAGTTAGGTTTTTTCGAAAAAGTTAGTTTTGGTATAAGTTAGGTTTTTTAGAAAAAGTTAGTTTTGGTATAAGTTAGGTTTTTTAGAAAAAGTTAGTTTTGGTATAAGTTAGGTTTTTTAGAAAAAGTTAGTTTTGGTATAAGTTAGGTTTTTTCGAAAAAGTTAGTTTTGGTATAAGTTAGGTTTTTTCGAAAAAGTTAGTTTTGGTATAAATTAGGTTTTTTCGAAAAAGTTAGTTTTGGTATAAGTTAGGTTTTTTCGAAAAAGTTAGTTTTGGTATAAGTTAGGTTTTTTAGAAAAAGTTAGTTTTGGTATAAGTTAGGTTTTTTAGAAAAAGTTAGTTTTGGTATAAGTTAGGTTTTTTCGAAAAAGTTAGTTTTGGTATGAGTTAGGTTTTTTCGAAAAAGTTAGTTTTGGTATAAGTTAGGTTTTTAAGAAAAAGTTAGTTTTGGTATAAGTTAGGTTTTTAAGAAAAAGTTAGGTTTTTTAGAAAAAGTTAGTTTTGGTATAAGTTAGGTTTTTTAGAAAAAGTTAGTTTTGGTAAAAGTTAGGTTTTTTCGAAAAAGTTAGTTTTGGTATAAGTTAGGTTTTTATGAAAAAGTTAGGTTTTTTCGAAAAAGTTAGTTTTGGTATAAGTTAGGTTTTTTAGAAAAAGTTAGGTTTTTTAGAAAAAGTTAGTTTTGGTATAAGTTAGGTTTTTTCGAAAAAGTTAGTATTGGTATAAGTTAGGTTTTTAAGAAAAAGTTAGTTTTGGTATAAGTTAGGTTTTTAAGAAAAAGTTAGTTTTGGTATAAGTTAGGTTTTTGAGAAAAAGTTAGGTTTTTAAGAAAAAGTTAATTTTGGTATAAGTTAGGTTTTTATGAAAAAGTTAGGTTTTTTAGAAAAAGTTAGTTTTGGTATAAGTTAGGTTTTTTAGAAAAAGTTAGTTTTGGTATAAGTTAGGTTTTTAAGAAAAAGTTAGTTTTGGTATAAGTTAGGTTTTTTCGAAAAAGTTAGTTTTGGTGTAAGTTAGGTTTTTTCGAAAAAGTTAGTTTTGGTATAAGTTAGGTTTTTAAGAAAAAGTTAGTTTTGGTATAAGTTAGGTTTTTAAGAAAAAGTTAGGTTTTTTAGAAAAAGTTAGTTTTGGTATAAGTTAGGTTTTTTAGAAAAAGTTAGTTTTGGTAAAAGTTAGGTTTTTTCGAAAAAGTTAGTTTTGGTATAAGTTAGGTTTTTATGAAAAAGTTAGGTTTTTTCGAAAAAGTTAGTTTTGGTATAAGTTAGGTTTTTAAGAAAAAGTTAGTTTTGGTATAAGTTAGGTTTTTAAGAAAAAGTTAGGTTTTTAAGAAAAAGTTAGTTTTGGTATAAGTTAGGTTTTTTAGAAAAAGTTAGGTTTTTTAGAAAAAGTTAGTTTTGGTATAAGTTAGGTTTTTGAGAAAAAGTTAGTTTTGGTATAAGTTAGGTTTTTATGAAAAAGTTAGTTTTGGTATAAGTTAGGTTTTTTCGAAAAAGTTAGTTTTGGTATAAGTTAGGTTTTTAAGAAAAAGTTAGTTTTGGTATAAGTTAGGTTTTTAAGAAAAAGTTAGTTTTGGTAAAAGTTAGGTTTTTGAGAAAAAGTTAGGTTTTTTCGAAAAAGTTAGTTTTGGTATAAGTTAGGTTTTTATGAAAAAGTTAGGTTTTTTCGAAAAAGTTAGTTTTGGTAAAAGTTAGGTTTTTTCGAAAAAGTAAGGTTTTTTAGAAAAAGTTAGTTTTGGTATAAGTTAGGTTTTTTCGAAAAAGTTAGTTTTGGTATAAGTTAGGGTTTTAAGAAAAAGTTAGTTTTGGTATATGTTAGGTTTTTTCGAAAAAGTTAGTTTTGGTATAAGTTAGGTTTTTTAGAAAAAGTTAGTTTTGGTATAAGTTAGGTTTTTTAGAAAAAGTTAGTTTTGGTATAAGTTAGGTTTTTTAGAAAAAGTTAGTTTTGGTATAAGTAAGGTTTTTTCGAAAAAGTTAGTTTTGGTATAAATTAGGTTTTTGAGAAAAAGTTAGTTTTGGTATAAGTTAGGTTTTTTAGAAAAAGTTAGTTTTGGTATAAGTTAGGTTTTTTAGAAAAAGTTAGTTTTGGTATAAGTTAGGTTTTTTCGAAAAAGTTAGTTTTGGTATAAGTTAGGTTTTTTCGAAAAAGTTAGTTTTGGTAAAAGTTAGGTTTTTGAGAAAAAGTTAGTTTTGGTATAAGTTAGGTTTTTTCGAAAAAGTTAGTTTTGGTATAAGTTAGGTTTTTTCGAAAAAGTTAGTTTTGGTATAAGTTAGATTTTTTCGAAAAAGTTAGTTTTGGTATAAGTTAGGTTTTTAAGAAAAAGTTAGTTTTGGTATAAGTTAGGTTTTTATGAAAAAGTTAGTTTTGGTATAAGTTAGGTTTTTTCGAAAAAGTTAGTTTTGGTATAAGTTAGGTTTTTTAGAAAAAGTAAGTTTTGGTATAAGTTAGGTTTTTTAGAAAAAGTTAGTTTTGGTATAAGTTAGGTTTTTTCGAAAAAGTTAGTTTTGGTATAAGTTAGGTTTTTAAGAAAAAGTTAGTTTTGGTATAAGTTAGGTTTTTATGAAAAAGTTAGTTTTGGTATAAGTTAGGTTTTTTCGAAAAAGTTAGTTTTGGTATAAGTTAGGTTTTTTCGAAAAAGTTAGGTTTTTTCGAAAAAGTTAGTTTTGGTATAAGTTAGGTTTTTATGAAAAAGTTAGGTTTTTTCGAAAAAGTTAGTTTTGGTAAAAGTTAGGTTTTTTCGAAAAAGTAAGGTTTTTTAGAAAAAGTTAGTTTTGGTATAAGTTAGGTTTTTTCGAAAAAGTTAGTTTTGGTATAAGTTAGGTTTTTAAGAAAAAGTTAGTTTTGGTATAAGTTAGGTTTTTATGAAAAAGTTAGTTTTGGTATAAGTTAGGTTTTTTCGAAAAAGTTAGTTTTGGTATAAGTTAGGTTTTTTAGAAAAAGTTAGTTTTGGTATAAGTTAGGTTTTTAAGAAAAAGTTAGTTTTGGTATAAGTTAGGTTTTTTCGAAAAAGTTAGTTTTGGTATAAGTTAGGTTTTTAAGAAAAAGTTAGTTTTGGTAAAAGTTAGGTTTTTGAGAAAAAGTTAGGTTTTTTCGAAAAAGTTAGTTTTGGTATAAGTTAGGTTTTTATGAAAAAGTTAGGTTTTTTCGAAAAAGTTAGTTTTGGTAAAAGTTAGGTTTTTTCGAAAAAGTAAGGTTTTTTAGAAAAAGTTAGTTTTGGTATAAGTTAGGTTTTTTCGAAAAAGTTAGGTTTTTAAGAAAAAGTTAGTTTTGGTATAAGTTAGGTTTTTAAGAAAAAGTTAGGTTTTTAAGAAAAAGTTAATTTTGGTATAAGTTAGGTTTTTGAGAAAAAGTTAGGTTTTTTAGAAAAAGTTAGTTTTGGTATAAGTTAGGTTTTTTAGAAAAAGTTAGTTTTGGTATAAGTTAGGTTTTTTCGAAAAAGTTAGTTTTGGTATGAGTTAGGTTTTTAAGAAAAAGTTAGTTTTGGTATAAGTTAGGTTTTTGAGAAAAAATTAGTTTTGGTATAAGTTAGGTTTTTTCGAAAAAGTTATTTTTGGTAAAAGTAAGGTTTTTTAGAAAAAGTTAGTTTTGGTATAAGTTAGGTTTTTTCGAAAAAGTTAGGTTTTTTAGAAAAAGTTAGTTTTGGTATAAGTTAGGTTTTTTCGAAAAAGTTAGTTTTGGTATAAGTTAGGTTTTTTCGAAAAAGTAAGTTTTGGTATAAGTTAGGTTTTTTCGAAAAAGTTAGTTTTGGTAAAAGTTAGGTTTTTTCGAAAAAGTTAGGTTTTTATGAAAAAGTTAGTTTTGGTATAAGTTAGGTTTTTGAGAAAAAGTTAGTTTTGGTATAAGTTAGGTTTTTTCGAAAAAGTTGGTTTTGGTAAAAGTTAGGTTTTTTCGAAAAAGTTAGTTTTGGTATAAGTTAGGTTTTTAAGAAAAAGTTAGGTTTTTAAGAAAAAGTTAGGTTTTTAAGAAAAAGTTAGTTTTGGTATAAGTAAGGTTTTTTCGAAAAAGTTAGGTTTTTTAGAAAAAGTTAGTTTTGGTATAAGTTAGGTTTTTTCGAAAAAGTTGGTTTTGGTGAAAGTTATTTTTTTTCGAAAAAGTTAGGTTTTTTAGAAAAAGTTAGTTTTGGTATAAGTTAGGTTTTTTCGAAAAAGTTAGTTTTGGTATAAGTTAGGTTTTTTCGAAAAAGTAAGTTTTGGTATAAGTTAGGTTTTTTCGAAAAAGTTAGTTTTGGTAAAAGTTAGGTTTTTTCGAAAAAGTTAGGTTTTTTCGAAAAAGTTATTTTTGGTAAAAGTTAGGTTTTTTAGAAAAAGTTAGTTTTGGTATAAGTTAGGTTTTTTCGAAAAAGTTAGGTTTTTTCGAAAAAGTTAGTTTTGGTATAAGTTAGGTTTTTTCGAAAAAGTTAGTTTTGGTATAAGTTAGGTTTTTTCGAAAAAGTTAGTTTTGGTATAAGTTAGGTTTTTTCGAAAAAGTTAGTTTTGGTATAAGTTAGGTTTTTAAGAAAAAGTTAGGTTTTTATTAAAAAGTTAGTTTTGGTATAAGTTAGGTTTTTGAGAAAAAGTTAGGTTTTTGAGAAAAAGTTAGTTTTGGTAAAAGTTAGGTTTTTCGAAAAAGTTAGGTTTTTTAGAAAAAGTTAGTTTTGGTATAAGTTAGGTTTTTTAGAAAAAGTTAGTTTTGGTATAAGTTAAGTTTTTTAGAAAAAGTTAGGTTTTTAAGAAAAAGGTAGTTTTGGTATAAGTTAGGTTTTTAAGAAAAAGTTAGGTTTTTTCGAAAAAGTTAGTTTTGGTATAAGTTAGGTTTTTGAGAAAAAGTTAGGTTTTTTAGAATAAGTTAGTTTTGGTATAAGTTAGGTTTTTTCGAAAAAGTTAGTTTTGGTAAAAGTTAGGTTTTTTCGAAAAAGTTAGTTTTGGTATAAGTTAGGTTTTTGAGAAAAAGTTAGTTTTGGTATAAGTTAGGTTTTTTAGAAAAAGTTAGTTTTGGTATCAGTTAGGTTTTTTCGAAAAAGTAAGGTTTTTTTGAAAAAGTTAGTTTTGGTATAAGTTAGGTTTTTAAGAAAAAGTTAGTTTTGGTATAAGTTAGGTTTTTTCGAAAAAGTTAGTTTTGGTATAAGTTAGGTTTTTTCGAAAAAGTTAGTTTTGGTATAAGTTAGGTTATTTCGAAAAAGTTAGTTTTGGTATTAGTTAGGTTTTTTCGAAAAAGTTAGTTTGGTATAAGTTAGGTTTTTAAGAAAAAGTTAGGTTTTTTTGAAAAAGTTAGTTTTGGTATAAGTTAGGTTTTTTCGAAAAAGTTAGTTTTGGTATAAGTTAGGTTTTTTCGAAAAAGTTAGGTTTTTTCGAAAAAGTTAGTTTTGGTATAAGTTAGGTTTTTTCGAAAAAGTTAGTTTTGGTATAAGTTAGGTTTTTTCGAAAAAGTTAGTTTTGGTATAAGTTAGGTTTTTTCGAAAAAGTTAGTTTTGGTATAAGTTAGGTTTTTAAGAAAAAGTTAGGTTTTTATTAAAAAGTTAGTTTTGGTATAAGTTAGGTTTTTGAGAAAAAGTTAGGTTTTTGAGAAAAAGTTAGTTTTGGTAAAAGTTAGGTTTTTCGAAAAAGTTAGGTTTTTTAGAAAAAGTTAGTTTTGGTATAAGTTAGGTTTTTTAGAAAAAGTTAGTTTTGGTATAAGTTAAGTTTTTTAGAAAAAGTTAGGTTTTTAAGAAAAAGGTAGTTTTGGTATAAGTTAGGTTTTTAAGAAAAAGTTAGGTTTTTTCGAAAAAGTTAGTTTTGGTTTAAGTTAGGTTTTTGAGAAAAAGTTAGGTTTTTTAGAATAAGTTAGTTTTGGTATAAGTTAGGTTTTTTCGAAAAAGTTAGTTTTGGTAAAAGTTAGGTTTTTTCGAAAAAGTTAGTTTTGGTATAAGTTAGGTTTTTGAGAAAAAGTTAGTTTTGGTATAAGTTAGGTTTTTTAGAAAAAGTTAGTTTTGGTATCAGTTAGGTTTTTTCGAAAAAGTAAGGTTTTTTTGAAAAAGTTAGTTTTGGTATAAGTTAGGTTTTTAAGAAAAAGTTAGTTTTGGTATAAGTTAGGTTTTTTCGAAAAAGTTAGTTTTGGTATAAGTTAGGTTTTTTCGAAAAAGTTAGTTTTGGTATAAGTTAGGTTTTTTCGAAAAAGTTAGTTTTGGTATTAGTTAGGTTTTTTCGAAAAAGTTAGTTTGGTATAAGTTAGGTTTTTAAGAAAAAGTTAGGTTTTTTTGAAAAAGTTAGTTTTGGTATAAGTTAGGTTTTTTCGAAAAAGTTAGTTTTGGTATAAGTTAGGTTTTTAAGAAAAAGTTAGGTTTTTTCGAAAAAGTTAGTTTTGGTATAAGTTAGGTTTTTTCGAAAAAGTTAGTTTTGGTATAAGTTAGGTTTTTTCGAAAAAGTTAGGTTTTTTAGAAAAAGTTAGTTTTGGTATAAGTTTGGTTTTTTTGAAAAAGTTAGGTTTTTGAGAAAAAGTTAGGTTTTTTAAAGAAAAGTTAGTTTTGGTATAAGTTAGGTTTTTGAGAAAAAGTTAGTTTTGGTATAAGTTAGGTTTTTAAGAAAAAGTTAGGTTTTTATGAAAAAGTTAGTTTTGGTATAAGTTAGGTTTTTGAGAAAAAGTTAGGTTTTTGAGAAAAAGTTAGTTTTGGTATAAGTTAGGTTTTTCGAAAAAGTTAGGTTTTTTAGAAAAAGTTAGTTTTGGTATAAGTTAGGTTTTTTAGAAAAAGTTAGTTTTGGTATAAGTTAAGTTTTTTAGAAAAAGTTAGGTTTTTAAGAAAAAGGTAGTTTTGGTTTAAGTTAGGTTTTTAAGAAAAAGTTAGGTTTTTTCGAAAAAGTTAGTTTTGGTATAAGTTAGGTTTTTGAGAAAAAGTTAGTTTTGGTATAAGTTAGGTTTTTTCGAAAAAGTTAGTTTGGTATAAGTTAGGTTTTTAAGAAAAAGTTAGGTTTTTTTGAAAAAGTTAGTTTTGGTAAAAGTTAGGTTTTTTCGAAAAAGTTAGTTTTGGTATAAGTTAGGTTTTGTCGAAAAAAGTAAGGTTTTTTAGAAAAAGTTAGTTTTGGTATAAGTTAGGTTTTTTCGAAAAAGTTAGTTTTGGTATAAGTTAGGTTTTTTCAAAAATGTTAGTTTTGGTAAAAGTTAGGTTTTTTCGAAAAAGTAAGTTTTGGTAAAAGTTAGGATTTTTTGAAAAAGTTAGTTTTGGTATAAGTTAGGTTTTTTCGAAAAAGTTAGTTTTGGTATAAGTTAGGTTTTTTAGAATAAGTTAGTTTTGGTAAAAGTTAGGATTTTTCGAAAAAATTAGTTTTGGTATAAGTTAGGTTTTTTCGAAAAAGTTAGTTTTGGTATAAGTTAGGTTTTTTAGCAAAAGTTAGTTTTGGTATAAGTTAGGTTTTTGAGAAAAACTTAGTTTTTTTAGAAAAAGTTAGTTTTGGTATAAGTTAGGTTTTTTCGAAAAAGTTAGGTTTTTTAGAAAAAGTTAGTTTTGGTGTAAGTTATGTTTTTTAGAAAAAGTTAGTTTTGGTATAAGTTAGGTTTTTTAGAAAAAGTTAGTTTTGGTATAAGTTAGGTTTTTTCGAAAAAGTTAGTTTTGGTATAAGTTAGGTTTTTTCGAAAAAGTTAGTTTTGGTATAAGTTAGGTTTTTTCGAAAAAGTTAGTTTTGGTAAAAGTTAGGATTTTTCGAAAAAATTAGTTTTGGTATAAGTTAGGTTTTTTCGAAAAAGTTAGTTTTGGTATAAGTTAGGTTTTTTAGCAAAAGTTAGTTTTGGTATAAGTTAGGTTTTTGAGAAAAACTTAGTTTTTTTAGAAAAAGTTAGTTTTGGTATAAGTTAGGTTTTTTCGAAAAAGTTAGGTTTTTTAGAAAAAGTTAGTTTTGGTGTAAGTTATGTTTTTTAGAAAAAGTTAGTTTTGGTATAAGTTAGGTTTTTTCGAAAAAGTTAGTTTTGGTATATGTTAGGTTTTTTCGAAAAAGTTAGTTTTGGTATAAGTTAGGTTTTTTCAAAAAAGTTAGTTTTGGTATAAGTTAGGTTTTTTCGAAAAAGTTAGTTTTGGTATAAGTTAGGTTTTTTCAAAAATGTTAGTTTTGGTAAAAGTTAGGTTTTTTCGAAAAAGTAAGTTTTGGTAAAAGTTAGGATTTTTTGAAAAAGTTAGTTTTGGTATAAGTTAGGTTTTTTCGAAAAAGTTAGTTTTGGTATAAGTTAGGTTTTTTCGAAAAAGTTAGTTTTGGTATAAGTTAGGTTTTTTCGAAAAAGTTAGTTTTGGTAAAAGTTAGGTTTTTTCGAAAAAGTTAGTTTTGGTATAAGTTAGGTTTTTTCGAAAAAGTTAGTTTTGGTATAAGTTAGGTTTTTTAGAACAAGTTATTTTTGTTATAAGTTAGGATTTTTCGAAAAAGTTAGTTTTGGTATAAGTTAGGTTTTTTCGAAAAAGTTAGTTTTGGTATAAGTTAGGTTTTTTCGAAAAAGTTTGGTTTTTTAGAAAAAGTTAGTTTTGGTATAAGCTAGGTTTTTGAGAAAAAGTTAGGTTTTTAAGAAAAAGTTAGTTTTGGTATAAGTTAGATTTTTGAGAAAAAGTTAGGTTTTTTTAGAAAAAGTTAGTTTTGGTATAAGTTAGGTTTTTTAGAAAAAGTTAGTTTTGGTAAAAGTTAGGTTTTTTCGGAAAAGTTAGTTTTGGTAAAAGTTAGGTTTTTTCGAAAAAGTTAGTTTTGGTATAAGTTAGGTTTTTTAGAAAAAGTTAGTTTTGGTATAAGTTAGGTTTTTGAGAAAAAGTTAGTTTTTTTAGAAAAAGTTAGTTTTGGTATAAGTTAGGTTTTTTCGAAAAAGTTAGGTTTTTTAGAAAAAGTTAGTTTTGGTAAAAGTTAGGTTTTTTCGAAAAAGTTAGTTTTGGTATAAGTTAGGTTTTTAAGAAAAAGTTAGTTTTGGTATAAGTTAGGTTTTTTAGAAAAAGTTAGTTTTGGTAAAAGTTAGGTTTTTTCGAAAAAGTTAGGTTTTTTCGAAAAAGTTAGTTTTGGTATAAGTTAGGTTTTTTCGAAAAAGTTAGTTTTGGTATAAGTTAGGTTTTTTCGAAAAAGCTAGTTTTGGTATAAGTTAGGTTTTTGAGAAAAAGTTAGTTTTGGTATAAGTTAGGTTCTTTCGAAAAAGTTAGTTTTGGTATAAGTTAGGTTTTTAAGAAAAAGTTAGTTTTGGTATAAGTTATTTTTTTTCGAAAAAGTTAGTTTTGGTATAAGTTAGGTTTTTAAGAAAAAGTTAGTTTTGGTATAAGTTAGGTTTTTTCGAAAAAGTTAGTTTTGGTATAAGTTAGGTTTTTTAGAAAAAGTTAGTTTTGGTATAAGTTAGGTTTTTAAGAAAAAGTTAGTTTTGGTATAAGTTAGGTTTTTTAGAAAAAGTTAGTTTTGGTATAAGTTAGGTTTTTTCGAAAAAGTTAGGTTTTTTCGAAAAAGTTAGTTTTGGTATAAGTTAGGTTTTTTCGAAAAAGTTAGGTTTTTAAGAAAAAGTTAGTTTTGGTATAAGTTAGGTTTTTTAGAAAAAGTTAGTTTTGGTAAAAGTTAGGTTTTTTCGAAAAAGTTAGTTTTGGTATAAGTTAGGTTTTTAAGAAAAAGCTAGTTTTGGTATAAGTTATTTTTTTTAGAATAAGTTAGTTTTAGTATAAGTTAGGTTTTTTAGAAAAAGTTAGTTTTGGAAAGTGTTAGGTTTTTAAGAAAAAGTTAGTTTTGGTATAAGTTAGGTTTTTTCGAAAAAGTTAGTTTTGGTATAAGTTAGGTTTTTAAGAAAAAGTTAGGTTTTTTCGAAAAAGTTAGTTTTGGTATAAGTTAGGTTTTTTCGAAAAAGTTAGTTTTGGTATAAGTTAGGTTTTTTCGAAAAAGTTAGGTTTTTTAGAAAAAGTTAGTTTTGGTATAAGTTTGGTTTTTTTGAAAAAGTTAGGTTTTTAAGAAAAAGTTAGGTTTTTTAAAAAAAAGTTAGTTTTGGTATAAGTTAGGTTTTTGAGAAAAAGTTAGTTTATGTATAAGTTAGGTTTTTTCGAAAAAGTTAGTTTTGGTATAAGTTAGGTTTTTTCGAAAAAGTTAGTTTTGGTATAAGTTAGGTTTTTAAGAAAAAGTTAGGTTTTTTAGAAAAAGTTAGTTTTGGTATAAGTTAGGTTTTTGAGAAAAAGTTAGGTTTTTGAGAAAAAGTTAGTTTTGGTATAAGTTAGTTTTTTCGAAAAAGTTAGGTTTTTTAGAAAAGGTTAGTTTTGGTATAAGTTAGGTTTTTTAGAAAAAGTTAGTTTTGGTTTAAGTTAAGTTTTTTAGAAAAAGTTAGGTTTTTAAGAAAAAGGTAGTTTTGGTATAAGTTAGGTTTTTAAGAAAAAGTTAGGTTTTTTCGAAAAAGTTAGTTTTGGTATAAGTTAGGTTTTTGAGAAAAAGTTAGGTTTTTTAGAATAAGTTAGTTTTGGTAAAAGTTAGGTTTTTTCGAAAAAGTTAGTTTTGGTATAAGTTAGGTTTTTTCGAAAAAGTTAGTTTTGGTATAAGTTAGGTTTTTGAGAAAAAGTTAGTTTTGGTATAAGTTAGGTTTTTTAGAAAAAGTTAGTTTTGGTATAAGTTAGGTTTTTTCGAAAAAGTTAGGTTTTTTTGAAAAAGTTAGTTTTGGTATAAGTTAGGTTTTTAAGAAAAAGTTAGTTTTGGTATAAGTTAGGTTTTTTCGAAAAAGTTAGTTTTGGTATAAGTTAGGTTTTTTCGAAAAAGTTAGTTTTGGTATAAGTTAGGTTTTTTCGACAAAGTTAGTTTTGGTATAAGTTAGGTTTTTTCGAAAAAGTTAGTTTGGTATAAGTTAGGTTTTTAAGAAAAAGTTAGGTTTTTTTGAAAAAGTTAGTTTTGGTATAAGTTAGGTTTTTTCGAAAAAGTTAGTTTTGGTATAAGTTAGGTTTTTAAGAAAAAGTTAGGTTTTTTCGAAAAAGTTAGTTTTGGTATAAGTTAGGTTTTTTCGAAAAAGTTAGTTTTGGTATAAGTTAGGTTTTTTCGAAAAAGTTAGGTTTTTTAGAAAAAGTTAGTTTTGGTATAAGTTTCTTTTTTTTGAAAAAGTTAGGTTTTTAAGAAAAAGTTAGGTTTTTCAAAAAAAAGTTAGTTTTGGTATAAGTTAGGTTTTTAAGAAAAAGTTAGTTTTGGTATAAGTTAGGTTTTTTCGAAAAAGTTAGTTTTGGTATAAGTTAGGTTTTTGAGAAAAAGTTAGGTTTTTTTGAATAAGTTAGTTTTGGTAAAAGTTAGGTTTTTTCGAAAAAGTTAGTTTTGGTATACGTTAGGTTTTTTCGAAAAAGTTAGTTTTGTTAAAAGTCAGGTTTTTTCGAAAAAGTTAGTTTTGGTATAAGTTAGGTTTTTAAGAAAAAGTTAGGTTTTTTAGAAAAAGTTAGTTTTGGTATAAGTTAGGTTTTTGAGAAAAAGTTAGGTTTTTAAGAAAAAGTTAGTTTTGGTATAAGTTAGGTTTTTTCGAAAAAGTTATTTTTGTTATAAGTTAGGTTTTTTCGAAAAAGTTAGTTTTGGTATAAGTTAAGTTTTTTCGAAAAAGTTAGGTTTTTTAGAAAAAGTTAGTTTTGGTATAAGTTAGGTTTTTGAGAAAAAGTTAGTTTTGGTATAAGTTAGGTTTTTTCGAAAAAGTTAGTTTTTTTAAAAGTTAGGTTTTTTCGAAAAAGTTAGGTTTTTTCGAAAAAGTTAGTTTTGGTATAAGTAAGGTTTTTTCGAAAAAGTTAGGTTTTTTTGAAAAAGTTAGTTTTGGTAAAAGTTAGGTTTTTTCGAAAAAGTTAGTTTTGGTATAAGTTAGGTTTTGTCGAAAAAAGTAAGGTTTTTTAGAAAAAGTTAGTTTTGGTATAAGTTAGGTTTTTTAGAAAAAGTTAGTTTTGGTATAAGTTAGGTTTTTTCGAAAAAGTTAGTTTTGGTATAAGTTAGGTTTTTAAGAAAAAGTTAAGTTTTTTAGAAAAAGTTAGTTTTGGTATAAGTTAGGTTTTTGAGAAAAAGTTAGGTTTTTTTGAAAAAGTTAGTTTTGGTATAAGTTGGGTTTTTAAGAAAAAGTTAGGTTTTTAAGAAAAAGTTAGTTTTGGTATACGTTAGGTTTTTTCGAAAAAGTTAGTTGTGGTATAAGTTAGGTTTTTTAGAAAAAGTTAATTTTGGTATAAGTTAGTTTTTTAAGAAAAAGTTAGGTATTTTAGAAAAAGTTAGTTTTGGTATAAGTTAGGTTTTTGAGAAAAAGTTAGGTTTTTTTGAAAAAGTTAGTTTTGGTAAAAGTTAGGTTTTTTCGAAAAAGTTAGTTTTGGTATAAGTTAGGTTTTGTCGAAAAAAGTAAGGTTTTTTAGAAAAAGTTAGTTTTGGTATAAGTTAGGTTTTTGAGAAAAAGTTAGTTTTGGTAAAAGTTAGGTTTTTTCGAAAAAGTTAGTTTTAGTATAAGTTAGGTTTTTAAGAAAAAGTTAGTTTTGGTATAAGTTAGGTTTTTGAGAAAAAGTTAATTTTGGTATAAGTAAGGTTTTTTCGAAAAAGTTAGTTTTAGTATAAGTTAGGTTTTTTCGAAAAAGTTAGTTTTGGTATAAGTTAGGTTTTTGAGAAAAGTTAGTTTTGGTATAAGTTAGGTTTTTTCGAAAAAGTTAGTTTTGGTAAAAGTTAGGTTTTTTCGAAAAAGTTAGGTTTTTTAGAAAAAGTTAGTTTTGGTATAAGTTAGGTTTTTTAGAAAAAGTTAGTTTTGGTATAAGTTAGGATTTTTCGAAAAAGTTAGTTTTGGTATAAGTTAGGTTTTTTCGAAAAAGTTAGTTTTGGTATAAGTTAGGTTTTTGAGAAAAAGTTAGTTTTGGTATAAGTTAGGTTTTTTAGAAAAAGTTAGTTTTGGTATAAGTTAGGTTTTTAAGAAAAAGTTAGTTTTGGTAAAAGTTAGGTTTTTAAGAAAAAGTTAGTTTTGGTATAAGTTAGGTTTTTTCGAAAAAGTTAGTTTTGGTAAAAGTTAGGTTTTTAAGAAAAAGTTAGTTTTTGTATAAGTTAGGTTTTTAAGGAAAAGTTAGGTTTTTAAGAAAAAGTTAGTTTTGGTATAAGTTAGGTTTTTTCGAAAAAGTTAGTTTTGGTATAAGTTAGGTTTTTTCGAAAAAGTTAGTTTTGGTATAAGTTAGGTTTTTTCGAAAAAGTTAGTTTTGTTATAAGTTAGGTTTTTTCGAAAAAGTTAGTTTTAATATAAGTTAGGTTTTTTCGAAAAAGTTAGGTTTTTAAGAAAAAGTTAGTTTTGGTATAAGTTAGGTTTTTTCGAAAAAGTTAGTTTTGGTATAAGTTAGGTTTTTTCGAAAAGGTTAGTTTTTGTATAAGTTAGGTTTTTAAGAAAAAGTAAGGTTTTAAAGAAAAAGTTAGTTTTGGTATAAGTTGGGGTTTTTAGAAAAAGTTAGGTTTTTTAGAAAAAGTTAGTTTTGGTAAAAGTTAGGTTTTTTCGAAAAAGTAAGTTTTGGTATAAGTTAGGTTTTTTCGAAAATGTTAGGATTTTTAGAAAAAGTAAGTTTTGGTATAAGTTAGGTTTTTTCGAAAAAGTTAGGTTTTTAAGAAAAAGTTAGTTTTGGTGTAAGTTAGGTTTTTTAGAAAAAGTTAGTTTTGGTATAAGTTAGGTTTTTTCGAAAAAGTTAGTTTTGGTATAAGTTAGGTTTTTTCAAAAATGTTAGTTTTGGTAAAAGTTAGGTTTTTTCGAAAAAGTAAGTTTTGCTAAAAGTTAGGATTTTTCGAAAAAGTTAGTTTTGGTATAAGTTAGGTTTTTTCGAAAAAGTTAGTTTTGGTATAAGTTAGGTTTTTTCGAAAAAGTTAGTTTTGGTATAAGTTAGGTTTTTTCGAAAAAGTTAGTTTTGGTATAAGTTAGGTTTTTTCGAAAAAGTTAGTTTTGGTATAAGTTAGGTTTTTTCGAAAAAGTTAGTTTTGGTATAAGTTAGGTTTTTTCGAAAAAGTTAGTTTTGGTATAAGTTAGGTTTTTTCGAAAAAGTTAGTTTTGGTATAAGTTAGGTTTTTTCGAAAAAGTTAGTTTTGGTAAAAGTTAGGTTTTTTAGAAAAAGTTAGTTTTGGTAAAAGTTAGGTTTTTTAGAATAAGTTAGTTTTGGTAAAAGTTAGGATTTTTCGAAAAAATTAGTTTTGGTATAAGTTAGGTTTTTTCGAAAAAGTTAGTTTTGGTATAAGTTAGGTTTTTGAGAAAAAGTTAGTTTTTTTAGAAAAAGTTAGTTTTGGTATAAGTTAGGTTTTTTCGAAAAAGTTAGGTTTTTTAGAAAAAGTTAGTTTTGGTGTAAGTTAGGTTTTTTAGAAAAAGTTAGTTTTGGTATAAGTTAGGTTTTTTCGAAAAAGTTAGTTTTGGTATAAGTTAGGTTTTTTCGAAAAAGTTAGTTTTGGTATAAGTTAGGTTTTTTAGAAAAAGTTAGTTTTGGTAAAAGTTAGGTTTTTTCGAAAAAGTAAGTTTTGGTAAAAGTTAGGATTTTTTGAAAAAGTTAGTTTTGGTATAAGTTAGGTTTTTTCGAAAAAGTTAGTTTTGGTATAAGTTAGGTTTTTTCGAAAAAGTTAGTTTTGGTATAAGTTAGGTTTTTTCGAAAAAGTTAGTTTTGGTATAAGTTAGACTTTTTCGAAAAAGTTAGTTTTGGTATAAGTTAGGTTTTTTCGAAAAAGTTAGTTTGGTATAAGTTAGGTTTTTTAGAAAAAGTTAGATTTTTAAGAAAAAGTTAGTTTTGGTATAAGTAAAGTTTTTTCGAAAAAGTTAGTTTTGGTATAAGTTAGGTTTTTGAGAAAAAGTTAGTTTTGGTAAAAGTTAGGTTTTTTAGAATAAGTTAGTTTTGGTAAAAGTTAGGATTTTTCGAAAAAGTTAGTTTTGGGGTAAGTTAGGTTTTTTCGAAAAAGTTAGTTTTGGTATAAGTTAGGTTTTTTAGAAAAAGTTAGTTTTGGTATAAGTTAGGTTTTTTCGAAAAAGTTAGTTTTGGTAAAAGTTAGGTTTTTTCGAAAAAGTTAGTTTTGGTATAAGTTAGGTTTTTTCGAAAAAGTTAGTTTTGGTATAAGTTAGGTTTTTTCGAAAAAGTTAGTTTTGGTATAAGTTAGGTTTTTTAGAACAAGTTATTTTTGTTATAAGTTAGGATTTTTCGAAAAAGTTAGTTTTGGTATAAGTTAGGTTTTTTCGAAAAAGTTAGTTTTGGTATAAGTTAGGTTTTTTCGAAAAAGTTTGGTTTTTTAGAAAAAGTTAGTTTTGGTATAAGCTAGGTTTTTTCGAAAAAGTTAGGTTTTTAAGAAAAAGTTAGTTTTGGTATAAGTTAGATTTTTGAGAAAAAGTTAGGTTTTTTTGAATAAGTTAGTTTTGGTAAAAGTTAGGTTTTTTCGAAAAAGTTAGTTTTGGTATAAGTTAGGTTTTTAAGAAAAAGTTAGTTTTGGTATAAGTTAGGTTTTTTAGAAAAAGTTAGTTTTGGTAAAAGTTAGGTTTTTTCGAAAAAGTTAGGTTTTTAAGAAAAAGTTAGTTTTGGTATAAGTTAGGTTTTTTCGAAAAAGTTAGTTTTGGTATAAGTTAGGTTTTTTCGAAAAAGCTAGTTTTGGTATAAGTTAGGTTTTTGAGAAAAAGTTAGTTTTGGTATAAGTTAGGTTTTTTCGAAAAAGTTAGTTTTGGTATAAGTTAGGTTTTTAAGAAAAAGTTAGTTTTGGTATAAGTTAGGTTTTTTCGAAAAAGTTAGTTTTGGTATAAGTTAGGTTTTTTCGAAAAAGTTAGGTTTTTTAGAAAAAGTTAGTTTTGGTATAAGTTAGGTTTTTTAGAAAAAGTTAGGTTTTTTCGAAAAAGTTAGTTTTGGTATAAGTTAGGTTTTTTCGAAAAAGTTAGTTTTGGTATAAGTTAGGTTTTTTCGAAAAAGTTAGGTTTTTTCGAAAAAGTTAGTTTTGGTATAAGTTAGGTTTTTGAGAAAAAGTTAGTTTTGGTATGAGTTAGATTTTTAAGAAAAAGTTAGGTTTTTAAGAGAAAGTTAGGTTTTTGAAAAAAAGTTAGTTTTGGTATAATTTAGGGTTTTAAGAAAAAGTTAGGTTTTTAAGAAAAAGTTAGTTTTGGTATAAGTTAGGTTTTTAAGAAAAAGTTAGTTTTGGTATAAGTTAGGTTTTTAAGAAAAAGTTAGTTTTGGTATAAGTTAGGTTTTTTAGAAAAAGTTAGTTTTGGTATAAGTTAGGTTTTTGAGAAAAAGTTAGGTTTTTTCGAAAAAGTTAGTTTTGGTATAAGTTAGGTTTTTTCGAAAAAGTTAGGTTTTTAAGAAAAAGTTAGTTTTGGTATAAGATAGGTTTTTTAGAAAAAGTTAGTTTTGGTAAAAGTTAGGTTTTTTCGAAAAAGTTAGTTTTGGTATAAGTTAGGTTTTTAAGAAAAAGCTAGTTTTGGTATAAGTTATTTTTTTTAGAATAAGTAAGTTTTAGTATAAGTTAGGTTTTTTAGAAAAAGTTAGTTTTGGTATAAGTTAGGTTTTTTCGAAAAAGTTAGGTTTTTTAGAAAAAGTTAGTTTTGGTATAAGTTAGGTTTTTTCGAAAAAGTTAGGTTTTTTAGAAAAAGTTAGTTTTGGTATAAGATAGGTTTTTAAGAAAAAGTTAGTTTTGGAAAAAGTTAGGTTTTTAAGAAAAAGTTAGTTTTGGTATAAGTTAGGTTTTTTAGAAAAAGTTAGTTTAGGTATAAAATAGGTTTTTTCGAAAAAGTTAGGTTTTTAAGAAAAAGTTAGTTTTGGTATAAGTTAGGTTTTTTAGAAAAAGTTAGTTTTGGTAAAAGTTAGGTTTTTAAGAAAAAGTTAGTTTTGGTATAAGTTAGGTTTTTTCGAAAAAGTTAGTTTTGGTATAAGTTAGGTTTTTAAGAAAAAGTTAGTTTTGGTATAAGTTAGGTTTTTTCGAAAAAGTTAGTTTTGGTATAAGTTAGGTTTTTTCGAAAAAGTTAGGTTTTTTAGAAAAAGTTAGTTTTGGTATAAGTTAGGTTTTTTAGAAAAAGTTAGTTTTGGTATAAGTTAGGTTTTTTCGAAAAAGTTAGTTTTGGTATAAGTAAGGTTTTTTCGAAAAAGTTAGTTTTGGTATAAGTTAGGTTTTTGAGAAAAAGTTAGTTTTGGTATAAGTTAGGTTTTTTCGAAAAAGTTAGTTTTAGTATAAGTTAGGTTTTTTCGAAAAAGTTAGTTTTGGTATAAGTTAGGTTTTTAAGAAAAAGTTAGGTTTTTAAAAAAAAGTTAGTTTTGGTATAAGTTAGGTTTTTGAGAAAAAGTTAGGTTTTTTTGAATAAGTTAGTTTTGGTAAAAGTTAGGTTTTTTCGAAAAAGTTAGTTTTGGTATAAGTTAGGTTTTGTCGAAAAAAGTTAGGTTTTTTCGAAAAAGTTAGTTTTGGTATAAGTTAGGTTTTTTAGAAAAAGTTAGTTTTGGTATAAGTTAGGTTTTTTCGAAAAAGTTAGTTTTGGTATAAGTAAGGTTTTTTCGAAAAAGTTAGTTTTGGTATAAGTTAGGTTTTTTCGAAAAAGTTAGGTTTTTTAGAAAAAGTTAGTTTTGGTATAAGTTAGGTTTTTTAGAAAAAGTTAGGTTTTTTCGAAAAAGTTAGTTTTGGTATAAGTTAGGTTTTTGAGAAAAAGTTAGTTTTGGTATGAGTTAGATTTTTAAGAAAAAGTTAGGTTTTTAAGAGAAAGTTAGGTTTTTGAAAAAAAGTTAGTTTTGGTATAATTTAGGGTTTTAAGAAAAAGTTAGGTTTTTAAGAAAAAGTTAGTTTTGGTATAAGTTAGGTTTTTAAGAAAAAGTTAGTTTTGGTATAAGTTAGGTTTTTAAGAAAAAGTTAGTTTTGGTATAAGTTAGGTTTTTTCGAAAAAGTTAGTTTTGGTATAAGTTAGGTTTTTTCAAAAAAGTTAGTTTTGGTATAAGTTAGGTTTTTTCGAAAAAGTTAGTTTTGGTATAAGTTAGGTTTTTTCGAAAAAGTTAGTTTTGGTATAAGTTAGGTTTTTTCGAAAAAGTTAGTTTTGGTATAAGTTAGGTTTTTTCGAAAAAGTTAGTTTTGGTATAAGTTAGGTTTTTTCGAAAAAGTTAGGTTTTTTCGAAAAAGTTAGTTTTGGTATAAGTTAGGTTTTTATGAAAAAGTTAGGTTTTTTCGAAAAAGTTAGTTTTGGTATAAGTTAGGTTTTTGTGAAAAAGTTAGTTTTGGTATAAGTTAGGTTTTTTAGAAAAAGTTAGTTTTGGTATAAGTTAGGTTTTTTCGAAAAAGTTAGTTTTGGTATAAGTTAGGTTTTTTCGAAAAAGTTAGTTTTGGTATAAATTAGGTTTTTTCGAAAAAGTTAGTTTTGGTATAAGTTAGGTTTTTAAGAAAAAGTTAGGTTTTTTCGAAAAAGTTAGTTTTGGTATAAGTTAGGTTTTTTCGAAAAAGTTAGTTTTGGTATAAGTTAGGTTTTTTAAAAAAAGTTAGTTTTGGTATAAGTTAGGTTTTTTCGAAAAAGTTAGTTTTGGTATAAGTTAGGTTTTTTTCGAAAAAGTTAGTTTTGGTAAAAGTTAGGTTTTTGAGAAAAAGTTAGGTTTTTTCGAAAAAGTTAGTTTTGGTATAAGTTAGGTTTTTTAGAAAAAGTTAGTTTTGGTATAAGTTAGGTTTTTGAGAAAAAGTTAGGTTTTTTCGAAAAAATTAGTTTTGGTATAAGTTAGGTTTTTTCGAAAAAGTTAGGTTTTTAGGAAAAAGTTAGTTTTGGTATAAGATAGGTTTTTTAGAAAAAGTTAGTTTTGGTAAAAGTTAGGTTTTTTCGAAAAAGTTAGTTTTGGTATAAGTTAGGTTTTTAAGAAAAAGCTAGTTTTGGTATAAGTTATTTTTTTTAGAATAAGTTAGTTTTAGTATAAGTTAGGTTTTTTCGAAAAAGTTAGTTTTGGTATAAGTTAGGTTTTTATGAAAAAGTTATGTTTTTTCGAAAAAGTTAGTTTTGGTAAAAGTTAGGTTTTTTCGAAAAAGTAAGGTTTTTAAGAAAAAGTTAGTTTTGGTGTAAGTTAGGTTTTTTAGAAAAAGTTAGTTTTGGTATAAGTTAGGTTTTTTCGAAAAAGTTAGGTTTTTAAGAAAAAGTTAGTTTTGGTATAAGATAGGTTTTTTAGAAAAAGTTAGGTTTTTTAGAAAAAGTTAGGTTTTTTCGAAAAAGTTAGTTTTGGTATAAGTTAGGTTTTTTCGAAAAAGTTAGTTTTGGTATAAGTTAGGTTTTTATGAAAAAGTTAGGTTTTTTCGAAAAAGTTAGTTTTGGTAAAAGTTAGGTTTTTTCGAAAAAGTTAGTTTTGGTATAAATTAGGTTTTTTCGAAAAAGTTAGTTTTGGCATAAGTTAGGTTTTTTCGAAAAAGTTAGTTTTGGTATAAGTTAGGTTTTTAAGAAAAAGTTAGGTTTTTAAGAAAAAGTTAGTTTTGGTATAAGTTAGGTTTTTTAGAAAAAGTTAGTTTTGGTATAAGTTAGGTTTTTAAGAAAAAGTTAGATTTTTAAGAAAAAGTTAGGTTTTTAAGAAAAAGTTAGTTTTGGTATAAGTTAGGTTTTTGAGAAAAAGTTAGGTTTTTTATAATAAGTTAGATTTGGTAAAAGTTAGGTTTTTTAGAAAAAGTTAGGTTTTTTCGAAAAAGTTAGTTTTGGTATAAGTTAGGTTTTTTCGAAAAAGTTAGTTTTGGTATAAGTTAGGTTTTTAAGAAAAAGTTAGTTTTGGTATAAGTTAGGTTTTTAAGAAAAAGTTAGTTTTGGTATAAGTTAGGTTTTTTAGAAAAAGTTAGTTTTGGTATAAGTTAGGTTTTTTCGAAAAAGTTAGTTTTGGTATAAGTTAGGTTTTTAAGAAAAAGTTAGTTTTGGTATAAGTTAGGTTTTTTAGAAAAAGTTAGTTTTGGTATAAGTTAGGTTTTTTAGAAAAAGTTAGTTTTGGTATAAGTTAGGTTTTTTCGAAAAAGTTAGTTTTGGTATAAGTTAGGTTTTTAAGAAAAAGTTAGTTTTGGTATAAGTTAGGTTTTTGAGAAAAAGTTAGGTTTTTTATAATAAGTTAGATTTGGTAAAAGTTAGGTTTTTTAGAAAAAGTTAGGTTTTTTCGAAAAAGTTAGTTTTGGTATAAGTTAGGTTTTTTCGAAAAAGTTAGTTTTGGTATAAGTTAGGTTTTTAAGAAAAAGTTAGGTTTTTAAGAAAAAGTTAGTTTTGGTATAAGTTAGGTTTTTAAGAAAAAGTTAGTTTTGGTATAAGTTAGGTTTTTTAGAAAAAGTTAGTTTTGGTATAAGTTAGGTTTTTTCGAAAAAGTTAGTTTTGGTATAAGTTAGGTTTTTAAGAAAAAGTTAGTTTTGGCATAAGTTAGGTTTTTTCGAAAAAGTTAGTTTTGGTATAAGTTAGGTTTTTAAGAAAAAGTTAGGTTTTTAAGAAAAAGTTAGTTTTGGTATAAGTTAGGTTTTTTAGAAAAAGTTAGTTTTGGTATAAGTTAGGTTTTTAAGAAAAAGTTAGATTTTTAAGAAAAAGTTAGGTTTTTAAGAAAAAGTTAGTTTTGGTATAAGTTAGGTTTTTGAGAAAAAGTTAGGTTTTTTATAATAAGTTAGATTTGGTAAAAGTTAGGTTTTTTAGAAAAAGTTAGGTTTTTTCGAAAAAGTTAGTTTTGGTATAAGTTAGGTTTTTTCGAAAAAGTTAGTTTTGGTATAAGTTAGGTTTTTAAGAAAAAGTTAGGTTTTTAAGAAAAAGTTAGTTTTGGTATAAGTTAGGTTTTTAAGAAAAAGTTAGTTTTGGTATAAGTTAGGTTTTTTAGAAAAAGTTAGTTTTGGTATAAGTTAGGTTTTTTAGAAAAAGTTAGTTTTGGTATAAGTTAGGTTTTTTAGAAAAAGTTAGTTTTGGTATAAGTTAGGTTTTTTCGAAAAAGTTAGTTTTGGTATAAGTTAGGTTTTTTCGAAAAAGTTAGTTTTGGTATAAGTTAGGTTTTTAAGAAAAAGTTAGTTTTGGTATAAGTTAGGTTTTTTAGAAAAAGTTAGTTTTGGTATAAGTTAGGTTTTTTAGAAAAAGTTAGTTTTGGTATAAGTTAGGTTTTTTCGAAAAAGTTAGTTTTGGTATAAGTTAGGTTTTTAAGAAAAAGTTAGTTTTGGTATAAGTTAGGTTTTTTCGAAAAAGTTAGTTTTGGTATAAGTTAGGTTTTTGAGAAAAAGTTAGTTTTGGTATAAGTTAGGTTTTTTCGAAAAAGTTAGTTTTGGTATAAATTAGGTTTTTTCGAAAAAGTTAGTTTTGGTATAAGTTAGGTTTTTTAGAAAAAGTTAGTTTTGGTATAAGTTAGGTTTTTTAGAAAAAGTAAGTTTTGGTATAAGTTAGGTTTTTTCGAAAAAGTTAGTTTTGGTATAAGTTAGGTTTTTATGAAAAAGTTAGTTTTGGTATAAGTTAGGTTTTTTCGAAAAAGTTAGTTTTGGTAAAAGTTAGGTTTTTGAGAAAAAGTTAGTTTTGGTATAAGTTAGGTTTTTTCGAAAAAGTTAGTTTTGGTATAAGTTAGGTTTTTAAGAAAAAGTTAGTTTTGGTATAAGTTAGGTTTTTTCGAAAAAGTTAGTTTTGGTATAAGTTAGGTTTTTGAGAAAAAGTTAGTTTTGGTATAAGTTAGGTTTTTTCGAAAAAGTTAGTTTTGGTATAAGTTAGGTTTTTTCGAAAAAGTTAGTTTTGGTATAAGTTAGGTTTTTATGAAAAAGTTAGTTTTGGTATAAGTTAGGTTTTTTCGAAAAAGTTAGTTTTGGTATAAGTTAGGTTTTTTAGAAAAAGTTAGTTTTGGTATAAGTTAGGTTTTTTCGAAAAAGTTAGTTTTGGTATAAGTTAGGTTTTTAAGAAAAAGTTAGTTTTGGTATAAGTTAGGTTTTTTCGAAAAAGTTAGTTTTGGTATAAGTTAGGTTTTTGAGAAAAAGTTAGTTTTGGTATAAGTTAGGTTTTTTCGAAAAAGTTAGTTTTGGTATAAGTTAGGTTTTTTAGAAAAAGTTAGTTTTGGTATAAGTTAGGTTTTTTAGAAAAAGTAAGTTTTGGTATAAGTTAGGTTTTTTCGAAAAAGTTAGTTTTGGTAAAAGTTAGGTTTTTTAGAAAAAGTTAGTTTTGGTATAAGTTAGGTTTTTTCGAAAAAGTTAGTTTTGGTAAAAGTTAGGTTTTTGAGAAAAAGTTAGGTTTTTTCGAAAAAGTTAGTTTTGGTATAAGTTAGGTTTTTATGAAAAAGTTAGGTTTTTTCGAAAAAGTTAGTTTTGGTAAAAGTTAGGTTTTTTCGAAAAAGTAAGGTTTTTTAGAAAAAGTTAGTTTTGGTATAAGTTAGGTTTTTTCGAAAAAGTTAGTTTTGGTATAAGTTAGGTTTTTTCGAAAAAGTTAGTTTTGGTATAAGTTAGGTTTTTTCGAAAAAGTTAGGTTTTTTCGAAAAAGTTAGTTTTGGTATAAGTTAGGTTTTTTAGAAAAAGTTAGTTTTGGTATAAGTTAGGTTTTTGAGAAAAAGTTAGTTTTAATATAAGTTAGGTTTTTTCGAAAAAGTTAGTTTTGGTATAAGTTAGGTTTTTATGAAAAAGTTAGGTTTTTTAGAAAAAGTTAGTTTTGGTATAAGTTAGGTTTTTTCGAAAAAGTAAGGTTTTTTAGAAAAAGTTAGTTTTGGTATAAGTTAGGTTTTTTCGAAAAAGTTAGTTTTGGTATAAGTTAGGTTTTTTAGAAAAAGTTAGTTTTGGTATAAGTTAGGTTTTTTCGAAAAAGTTAGTTTTGGTATAAGTTAGGTTTTTTCGAAAAAGTTAGTTTTGGTATAAGTTAGGTTTTTTCGAAAAAGTTAGGTTTTTTCGAAAAAGTTAGTTTTGGTATAAGTTAGGTTTTTATGAAAAAGTTAGTTTTGGTATAAGTTAGGTTTTTATGAAAAAGTTAGGTTTTTTCGAAAAAGTTAGTTTTGGTAAAAGTTAGGTTTTTTCGAAAAAGTAAGGTTTTTTAGAAAAAGTTAGTTTTGGTATAAGTTAGGTTTTTTCGAAAAAGTAAGGTTTTTTAGAAAAAGTTAGTTTTGGTATAAGTTAGGTTTTTTCGAAAAAGTTAGTTTTGGTATAAGTTAGGTTTTTATGAAAAAGTTAGGTTTTTTCGAAAAAGTTAGTTTTGGTAAAAGTTAGGTTTTTTCGAAAAAGTAAGGTTTTTTAGAAAAAGTTAGTTTTGGTATAAGTTAGGTTTTTATGAAAAAGTTAGGTTTTTTCGAAAAAGTTAGTTTTGGTAAAAGTTAGGTTTTTTCGAAAAAGTAAGGTTTTTTAGAAAAAGTTAGTTTTGGTATAAGTTAGGTTTTTTCGAAAAAGTTAGTTTTGGTATAAGTTAGGTTTTTAAGAAAAAGTTAGTTTTGGTATAAGTTAGGTTTTTATGAAAAAGTTAGTTTTGGTATAAGTTAGGTTTTTTCGAAAAAGTTAGTTTTGGTATAAGTTAGGTTTTTTAGAAAAAGTTAGTTTTGGTATAAGTTAGGTTTTTGAGAAAAAGTTAGTTTTAATATAAGTTAGGTTTTTTCGAAAAAGTTAGTTTTGGTATAAGTTAGGTTATTATGAAAAAGTTAGGTTTTTTAGAAAAAGTTAGTTTTGGTATAAGTTAGGTTTTTTCGAAAAAGTAAGGTTTTTTATTTTTTATTTTTTTTTTTTTTGCTCGGTTAGAACGGCCTGGCCGTATCAAGACTTATTTTACCACGTAGCAGAATAGTCAGTCCATGCTACGGGGGGACGGTCCAGATGGGATTTGAACCCGGTCCCTGCCGTGTGGACGGGCGCCGTTTTTCACATGCACCACCGGGCCGCCCCAAGTAAGGTTTTTTAGAAAAAGTTAGTTTTGGTATAAGTTAGGTTTTTTCGAAAAAGTTAGTTTTGGTATAAGTTAGGTTTTTAAGAAAAAGTTAGTTTTGGTATAAGTTAGGTTTTTTCGAAAAAGTTAGTTTTGGTATAAGTTAGGTTTTTGAGAAAAAGTTAGTTTTAATATAAGTTAGGTTTTTTCGAAAAAGTTAGTTTTGGTATAAGTTAGGTTTTTATGAAAAAGTTAGGTTTTTTAGAAAAAGTTAGTTTTGGTATAAGTTAGGTTTTTTCGAAAAAGTTAGGTTTTTAAGAAAAAGTTAGTTTTGGTATAAGTTAGGTTTTTTCGAAAAAGTTAGTTTTGGTATAAATTAGGTTTTTTCTTAAAAGTTAGTTTTGGTATAAGTTAGGTTTTTTCGAAAAAGTTAGTTTTGGTATAAGTTAGGTTTTTAAGAAAAAGTTAGGTTTTT